>NC_079498.1:35675074-35849605 GCF_030052815.1 Hevea brasiliensis | reverse complement strand
TTCAGCTAAAGATAGCCAAAAAATCTCTTAAGTAATATCTCATATTATGCCAATTGAATTAAGGTTTATCTACGCAAATTCCGCTACCACAAGTACATTTGGAATGCCTAATATAGTAGGAAATGAATGTAATATTGGGGGGCCCTTTCAATTCCTTGCAAGCCATGCGTGTTCAAGGTTGGTAGAGTTTCATCAATCCAAACATACCTAAAAGAAGTCCAAAACACGCTAAGTATATATATATACAATTCATTTCTTAAAAATCCCAATATAGAGCCCAAATTTAGACAAATATGACCATTTGTGGGTCTACGGAATCAAAGCTAGCCACACGAGGATCACTGTGGTAACCATAGCAATGAGAGAGGTTATCGTTGGTCGAGAAAGATTCCCCAGTGGATAGCGAGTAGTTTGGCATTTGTGGGTGGCATTGCCAAAGCATAGAACACTGGGGAATTGTAGGTTGTCGTTCATGAGTTTATGAGTCTGAAAATCAACTTAGGGATAATGTTGGTCAAAATGGTGGTGGCTGAGGTCGGTGGTGGTCACCAGGGTTGGGAGAATCACATCTGGTCTTTCCATAGTGATTAAAGGAGAAACTGAGGGGAGAAAACATAATTAGAAGGGGGAAGGGGTTCACGATGAGAGAGAAAACAGGGCTTGCGCCGGAGAAAGAAAAGCGAGGGGCACTTTATAATTTCACGTTCGTTAAACATAAATTTATGATTCAATCCTTTCAATTGAAAATTTTATTCAAAGAGGTCCAAATTTAATTTTGCTTATGTCTCTCAACTTGTTCTCTCTCTCAGTAAGTCAATGATTCCGTGTAGAATGCATACATGGAATAACAAACCATTAAAAAGTAAGCGTGCAGATGAATTCAGTTATGATAGAAAAAAATTGTTTAATAATTATTTATTTTAGGTCTATTTTTTTATTTGTATGATCCATTTTTATCTGTGTTTAAATCTTATTTGCTTGCCATTTCATATAGGATTGCAATTACAGATTTATCATATAATTTTTTCTCTCTCCTCCCCATTGAGGAAGATTTAAATACTCTAAAATACTTTGTAATTACTCACACAATCTTTAAAATAGAAAACTGCTCTCCAATGATTGAAGTAATATTTGGGCACCTCTTGAGAATTATCGCTCAGACGGGACCGTCTGCCTTGAGGATCCGCCCTCCAAAGTAGAGATGACTAGAGGTTAGGAAGGAGGCTCGACAGGTTGAGTGGGAGGCTCTGCAATTGGGATCAGCGATTCCAAAGCAAATTGTTCTGGCGAGCTCATCACTTTCACCCTAGCCTATTTTTGGGCCTCAATAGCGGCAGCAGCCTCTTTCATTTCTAATACCTTCTTGGCGAGCTCCTTCTTTTGCTTCTGAGTTTTAGCGTTGCCTATTGCCATGTCTGCATAGAAAAATAAGTTAGTGAGATTGCTAGGACTAAAAGACCAAAGATCTGGGTTTTACCAGTCCCAGGGCAGAGATCAAAAAGCTGTAGCTAAACGTTCTCATGGGCGATCACGTTCATTATCCACCACTTTATTTCGACCATGATCATATCCAAGCATGAATATCTACAAGAGATCACCTGGCTCTTAGCTCCTTCACCATAGCATTCTTGATGTCATTTAGGACGATATTTTTCTTGGGCCTTTCGGCAAAATAATTCCAACTTCGTGGGATCCCCTCAAAGCCATGGGGATCCTTACTTCGAAATATGAAGAACTGATCTTTCTAATTTCTTAGCAAGGAAGGGAGATCAGTAAAGAGCCCACAGTTTGGCTAAATTCGTCATCTTTTCATCGAGCAAGTCTATGTAGTTTAGTAAAAACCTTCACTGTGGGCTCAAGTCCTTTAGCTCGACATAATCCTTTGAAGGCCACCAAAGTTAGCTAGGAGTTCGGATGCACTTGGGTAACGCAAACTCGATTGTAACTCAGGACATCCTTGTAAAATTGCTCCAGAGGAAATTGTAGCCTAACGTTCAATTGTTCTTCGTACACTATAATTAGATCTACCTCCTTGAAGAAGTGATCGGCTTGAAGATCCCCCTGACATCGAATGAGCTCAAATGAGTCGGTTGGAAGATTGAACTCCTAGCTTATTGTTTGAGATTGGACATCCCAAGGATTGAGGGGAGCTTGTCCACAAGTAGAGTCTCCTTCCTTGCAACTAGAGCCTACTGTCGGCTTGACTCGGTAGGCTAGATGGTAGCCGTGACAACTTCAGGTCACCCACTCAGTCCAACCTCCTCATTTTCTTCGGAGGTCCAAAATACCTTAACAAAAGGAGGGCTTGCAACTCTCTGACCTTTGGTGCCACTCATTTTCAAGAAATCGAAAGGAATGTGATCGAAAAAAGATCAAAGGATTACCTGAATAAAGAATCATCGCTGGAAAAGCAAAGAACAAATGGGAACCCTCGTCGGAGATTTGAGAGAATGAGAGGAGAGAACAAGAGCAAAAGTGAAAATGACTTGAGCCCCTTCCCCTATTTATATAGGCCTAAGCATTAAATGCTCATGAGACCCTAGGTGGCATATCGATTGATGAAAAATTTAATGCTCTCCCGATATTCAATGCACACCGATAGAGACCAGACGAAGAGAATAGGCAGAAGAGAGATCGATAAGAGAATAAGAGATCAGAAGTGAAGGGGAAGGAATAGAGATTGGGCGGGTAAGTTTTTAGATAAGCAACTATTGAAAGATCGATCAAAGGGCAACAAGATTAAAAGATCAGGTAGATTGAGAAAATGGCCAATAAAGATCAGAAGGTTGGGAGAATTAGGACTTCAAAAGTTACTTTGAATCATGACCCTTAATTCACGAGATCAACTCCCTCGCTATCGCATTTGAGTTTGTTAAAGCATTTGGGTTACGATTCAATCTCCACCATCCACCCTATATTGTAAGGATGAATTTGAACCATCGGATTTGAGGTAGTTAAAGATTTCTAGTATAACCTAATCCTCACCATTGATCTCATTGATAAAGGACAGATCCTGGGCCATTAGATTAAAGTAATAAACTGATTTGGCACCTCTCATTCCCAACCCTTGGATCTATTCTATAAGGCAGAATTTCCAGTTGTTGGATTGAGGAAAAAAGGATAAAAGAGTCCAGAGCTAAATCTCAACCCTCAATCCTTGGTCTCTTTAATTCTTGACCTTTGGATTTTGTCCTTTTAAATCCAAGCCCTTCATCTTTTCCCTCTTAAATCCTAACCCTTCATTTTAAGGCCCCGTTCCCTGTAAATACCCAAAATTTCCACTGTTGAGGGGGTCCTTTTCTGACGAAGAGTTGAAAAAATATAGGAAGGAGGCTTTAGAAACGTCAATTTTCTAAAGAATCCATATTGTAGCGTTAACATCAAGTCACTTACTTCCTCTGAAATACCTTGACTCATCAACCCCAAGAATCAACCTGATAGTGCTTCAGCCCTATTTCTATGTTCCATACATCATGGTTCACTCACCTCATCATTGCTAGAGCCCCCCTTTTTCAGGTATAACTTTTAACGTTTATATTTTTTCTTCAGAAAATAGTTTAAGTCATATTCACAAAGTTATGTTAGATAGAATCCAAGCTCTATAAATATTTAGTCATGTTGAACTCTTAGGGAAATAGGGGTTAAGTTTGATTTATGTTTATTAGGTTATTGTGGTACCGTCATTCCTATCCTTTTTACTTTTATTCAAAAGCATGTTGAAATCATAATTTGAGTCCGGATAAAATAAGAGGTTATATTCAGAGTCCAAATGTAATAAAGAGTGAAAAGACTTCAGATATGATTACAAGAGGTCGAAAATAATAAAGGCAAGATGTCAGGATGAGATCGGATATGGTGCATTTAGTAAATATGAGAGATCGAAAATAATGCACATAGAGCTGTCATTTACATGCATGCGTTTACGTATAACAAGGAATTAGGGAATAGTGTATTTTTTTACCATTTATAGCATTGCCATTTTATAGCTCAAGAAATAATGAGAGTTCGGGAGTAATATCTCTTTTTTAAAAATGTTTGAAGAATGAGTCGAGCTCTTTATAAATACGGGAGTTTGGGAGAGAGTCCTTTCATTGAACCCCTAAAAATTTTCTTACATCTTTCATAAAGCTCATTCTTTACAAAATATGGGAGATCGGGAAAGAGTCTTTTCCTTAAACTCCCTAGTGTTTATTTTTTTACAAAATTTACTAATCACATTTCAATGTCCGGTTCATAGAAGAGTCCTTCCAAGAACCCCAAATTTTTATAGGGACCTAATGGAAAGTTCTTCTTGGAGCCCTCGCGCTCATAAAACAAGGGAGAGTCCTTCCTTGGAGTGCCTCTAATACATCATTAAGGGGGAGTTCTTCCTTTAGCTTGGCTTAATCAAATAAAATACCAAAGTCACAAAAATATTGAATAGTTTAAGATGAAATGATATGGGTAAAGGGTTTTACAGTTAATTATGCCGATGATGGAACTTTTCTTTATTAACTAAGAGTCCTCATTAATGAAGAAAACTCTCTAAGCACTAGTTGGCACATCCCTTTTGAATTAGAGTCCTAATTATAAGGAATAAAAATCTATACCCGTACCGGTTCAAGTGTAAAAATCACTACACACACACCACCCTCAATTATTTGGATGCCAATGACGAGGTAAATGATGAGTGAGCTGAGAGTCCTCCTCACTCTTAGTGGATCTCTAGGGACCAAATAATACCTCTTCAGAATTAGAGTCCTAATTTTGGAGAGGGAGCAATTTAATATAATACTTTTGTACATAACAAATTAAACACAATCTCAACTCACTTTAGGGTCATCCCATTTATTTGTGTTCTTGGGACACCCAGAGTAGTGAAATATTAAACATTCCTATAATAAACATTGAGAACTAACACCATAATTTTAACTCCAAAGTTATCGACTTTAAGTTATAAAGAGCACATCATAATCTACTTGCCCTCATTAAGGGGCAATGTGAGGTGCCTAACACCTTCCTCACACCTATACAGACCCCAAACCTAGAATCTATGTCTTAGAAGTGGTCTAACCTTTCCAAAAATAAAATAATTTTCTTTAATTTTCCTCAAAATTAAAGTGATGACTCCTCACTTTCGACTTCAGTGAGAATCATTCGGCGATCGCAAAACATTTGTAACAGCTTGGCGACTACACTGGGGATTCTAATAAATTAACCCCAGTTTAGAGGTCCCAAAAGTATATTTACTCTTTTGCTCTTATAAATTAAAATAGATAATTATGGGGTTTAACTTACAAAATATTAAGCGCCTTAACATTTGAATTATCACTATTCTTTTTGACATTTATTACTAATTGTTTTAATTATTCGACTTGTTCTATGTGTTGTAGCAAGCATCATTTTAATTCCCTTAAATAAGGAAGAGGTAGATATGTCCCTTCACACAACTAATACTTACACAAATGTCCTCACACACTTTAACCCTATACCCGGACTTTCTTACCCTCTAGGAATTAGGAGAGAGTCGTGTAGTAGTACCCGTGGGTTCTACCCCATTAGTATCCGTGAGGGCTTCTGTTTAGATTGGAACTTGTTTCATCTATTGTGATACCAGTGGATTTTCCCGTTAGTATCATAGTAATGGAATGAGGCTCTACTATTTACAGTAGGGATAATTTGGGGACCTTTTAAACTTTAGAAAGTTAGATCTTGAGCTAAACTGTCACATTAATCAAGAACTCTAGCAAACCACCTTTAAGGGTAGAACCATCCCATTAGATAGCACTAGCCTAGTGTTAGGATTATCCCGTCTTAGGACAAAAGAGACATACTTTCTTTTCTCTTACTCTATTTATTTTGTTGTTTTTCAGATAAAGGTAATTTTGAATTATACTATTTAAGTATTCTAAACATCTTCCCACTTTGATAGATGTGTAAACATTTTTGCCCTTGACAGTATGATTCAAAATTACTTAAAATTATGCATTTACATTTTTATGTACTGATTAAATTTTCCCTTTTAGTACAGGTATTGTAAGTCGTGTGTTTACAAAGGGTAAACAAGGAAAGTTTAGATGGCATCCTCAAGCTAGTCAGCTAATGAGATTATAAGGCAAGAACAAAATGGTCAACAATGGTACAGTTTAATTCAGAATTCAGAGTCCTTACAAGCAAAAGAAGGGGATATAGAAGTAAAGGCTCACTCACTACCTCCATTCGATCCAGATAAGATTGAGGTCAGATTAGTTGGTCTTAACAATTTGTTCAATAGTTGGAAATCACTTCCCCCACTTGCCCAAGTAAGATTTTAGGAGAAATATGGCAAAATTGCCACTTTGACAAGAGTTAAAACACAAGTCTCTGCTTTGAAAGCTTTGTTGTCCACTTGGAACCTCATTTATAGGGTCTTCTCTTTTAACAATATCGATACTACCCCAACGATAAAGGAGAATCAAGCGCTACTTGAGATCCCCTATATGGCCCAAAATCGTGTTTATCTTCACCTCAACTATAGGTAGAAGTGGAAATGGTTTGCTAGCATAATAGGACTTCCAACAGAAGAAGCCAAAGCTAGGAAAACTGTCAAAGGCAATTCTCAAGGGTGGTCTTGGAGTTATATCAAGAAGAGTCTAAACCAGCGCATTCAGAATGGAAGGTGGGAGATGGCTTTGCCAACATTAGCTTTGAGTATTTATGGGTTAATTTTGCTACCCGGGCCCTTAGAAATAGTGAGCCAGAATGTTGTGGAGCTGTTTTGGATAGTTGAAAAGCAGAATCTCAATCCCATCCCTGCCATCATTGCTAAAACGTTTTTGACTTTGACATATTACCGATAAAAGGGGAAAGGAATTGTCAAGTATTATGTTCAACTGTTGTATCTTTGGACTCTGAGCTATGTTTACCCACGAGAAACCAAAGGGTTGACTTGGTACTCAAATCAGCTTATTATTGAAAAGATGTTGAAGATATCAATAGGTGAGAAAGATGAGCATTAATGGCATGAGCTAATTCTAGGATTTAATAGTTAAAACTATTATTGGAGAAAGTTGTGGGCTTCTGGCCAACCTTTCATATTCAGTACACGGGATTACCAATTTGTACCTTTAGTTAGGGTGACCAGACGTACAAGTTACCTATCGACTTTAGTAATGAGACAGTTCGACTATACCCAGTTTATCTTGTGTTCCAAGGGATTTTGTCAAGCTCATTTCTACTATGAGGCTAGTAACAGAGACAAAATATAGGCCCTGCGTAAGTCTTGGGAGAAAGTAACTCTAATGGAATGATCTCTCAAAGGACCTAGTACGACAGAAAGATATCCTATATGGAGAGAAAAAAGAGATCAAGGGTATGAAGTTCCTAAGTTGATGGGCTCAGAAAAAAAAATTGCCTCCAAAGGACACCATAGAGAACTATTTAGAAGAAGCTCATGCCAGGTTGGAAATTCATTTCCAGAGTATGGTTTCAGATAATTAACAATTGAAGGAGCAAGTAAAGCAAATGAAAGCAGAAACCCAAAACACTTAGCAGGCTCTGAAAAAGGAAGGAAAGAGGGTGAGAGAAAAGATGGCGGTAGAGTACAGGGAACATAAAGCCCAGTGGGAAAGAGAGAAAGCCATGCTCTAAGTCCAAATAAGAGAGGCTGGGATGCAAAACAACAAGTTATAAAAAGAGTTGAGTCGACAAAAGATGCTGGTGGTCGAGTATAAATAAGAGAACAAAAAGAAAAGGATTAAACTTAAGGGGCAAGTACACTTGATCAATAACATTATAAAAGAGTATACTAGGGAAAAGAGTGAAAAACAGCGCCAGGCCACTCTCTATCACGAACTAAAGGAAAAGGTTAACAGGTTAGAAAGGATGGCGGCTCAAGGAAAATAGGAGCTATTACCAAAATTAGAATATGTCCTGCGAATATTTGATCTTGCAAGACAAGAAGAAAGGTTGTATGAGTACCTCAAGAAATGCCACTGCATTTTGAAGAATCTTACTGAAACAAGATAGTAGTCTCATTCTGTAATATTTTTTAGCATGTATACAAACAGTTGAGTTTTTTAACGTAATAAATAAATTGACCAAGTTTTGTGCCTTTGAGGAACCATGAATGAATAGCATAACCCTCGTAGGATTCATCCTCGTTAAGGCTATGTGAAAAACCACGTGTGTTACATGAAAAAGTATCATGGATACATACATGGCCCTATCATTCAAAGCTGGACTATTGAGTGTTGCTATCATAATGTTGACTTGATTTACCCTTCGTAAACGCCGCCTTAGCAATCATTTACCACCGTATCCTTTTAGTCAATAAGGTAAAATAAAAGAATTCAAGATAATCAAACTAACGCATGCATACATTCTCTTCCCAGGAAACAACCAACATTTCTCAAGATAAAACACGCCTGGTAAAGTAATCTACCACCCTAACAAAAGTTTACTTAATGCATTCTCGGACAAGAAAGATCATGGATGAGCAAGAACAGGTCTGAAGTCTCTAAGGGCAAGTTACTGACCTAAAAGAACAAGTTTTTGAGCTAAAACAACTAATGAGAGAGATGGCCCATAGTAAAAAAGCCATAGTGCCATCGAGCTTGATAATAACTACCCCACAAATAATGGCTGGGGATTCAAATCCTCCATGCTACCATGATCAAGCCTCATCTTCCTTTGTTTTCCAACATCCCAACTCTGAACTTGTAGTATTCACCAACCCTCATACCTCTGCATTTCAAATGAGCCAGTTTATCCTACTCACTAGCCTTATAGTCAGACCCTGCCTTTTGCTGAACATCACCTGCTAGCCCCCAACACATTGGGAGGAGTAGTATATGAAACAAGTAAAGAGAAGGGGAAAGTAGAAAATGAGAAGTTAAAAGCCCTGGAAGAACGTCTGTGGGTTATTAAAGGGCTAAACATGTATGGCTCAATGGATGTGTCTACTTTGAGATTAGTCTCAGATGTCGTGGTACAGCCAAAGTTTAAAATTCCAGAATTTGAGAAATATAGTGGCACTTTGGATCCTCGCATACATTTGGCCACTTATATAGCTAAGATGTCAGCGCTTTCAGATGATGAAAAGTTATTAATCCACTTCTTTCATAAAAGTCTTTCCAGCCTAGCACTGTGCTGGTATATTTAGTTGGACAATCACCTAGAAAGATTTAACAGATGCTTTCATAAAGCAATACAAGTTTAATTGTGATGTGGCTCCTACTAGGAGGGATCTTCAAAATTGGATGCAAAAAGAGGGAGAGAATTTCAAAGAATACACACAAAGATAGAGGGAAAGGCCTGCAGAAGTGCATCTGCCAGTAATAAATAATGAGCTTTGTTCCATGTTTATTGAAACTCTAAAAGCTCCCTATTTCAATTTGATGATTGGGAATACATCCAACAATTTGGTTAACATCATACAAACAAGGGAAAGAATATAGGCTCATCTAAGACTGGGGAGATTACAGGAGGCAGTAGGGGAAAGTTCAGTAAGAAAGATGGTGAATTCAAGGAAGAAAAGGAAGGGGAAATATAAGCATTGACACAATAGGGCTATTGACCACACCCCCCATAAAAAGCCTACCATCCCTAATTTCCCTCCCAGAGCCTGATGCTGGCTAATTTCCCCCCACAATTCTTAAACTATTCTCACCTTCCTCCATAATTTCCCCCATAGACCACTTATACTCTAAGACCTCTAACCTAACTAGCTCCTCTCATTTAGCCACCAGCTCTTTAAGCCAATCCCAAACCAGCCAGAAATCCTGATCCATCCCTCCCAATGCCTTTGGGCAAGATCTATTACTACCTATTGAACATAAACCAGAACGTGCCCTTACCATTAGACCCTCTGTAACCACCTTACCCTAGGTGGCATAATCTAGATGCTAAATGTGAATATCATGGGGGTGCAGTTGGTTATGCAACCGACAAATGTGGGGTATTGAAGAGCAAAGTACAATCTCTTATTAGAAATGGTTAGTTAAAGATAGAGGGAGGGAGTGCAGCTCTGAATGTTGGGACCAATCCATTGCCTAACCATAATGTTGGAAAAGGTGGCAATGTGAATATTATAGAGTTTTCTGATGATGCTGTAAAACTAAAAGTTGAACAATTACAGCCATTCTATGATGAGATTTTTAAACTTGCCACAAGAGAGGGGTACCTAGATCCAAAAATTATGAGACCTGAAGATGATCGATCAGAGTCAGGATGTCCTTACCATGGAGGTGCCACAGACCATGAACTAGTAGATTGTAGGGAATTCAAAGATGAGGTTGACAAATTGAGGAAGTTTAAAATTTTGAGGTGTCAAAGAAGATCAAAAGTAAAAGAAGAAGTAAATATGTCTAGGGAGGATTAGAGCAATCAGAGCCCCAGAATCACATTTTCTTTTCCTCCAGTGACAACCTCATAAACACCCCCAGGGTTATAATCAGGATACCTCTGCAGCTCCCAATCACTAACACCCACACTGTGCCATGGAATTATAACTTTCAAGTTTTTACTCAGAATGCTTTCAGCAGTTCATCTTTTCCTACCCTTAACCACACCTACACTCAAGCCATCACCTCATCATCATCCTCCCATTTCAAGCTCACTTATACAGAACCTTCTATTTCCTAGAACAACACAACCCCGTATGAACCTAAGCCAAGTTCAATCTCACAACCTGTGAAGACTACCCTTAGCCCTTCTGTGCTTGATAAAGGGATTGAATACATTACAAGAAGTGGCAGATGTTATGGTTCAAAAGAAGTAAAAAATAAGAAAGGGAAAGAAAAGGTAGAAGAAGTGGTAAAAAATGATGAGGCTTATGAGGAAAGAGAAAAATGAGAATCAAGTCAAAAGAAGTCGGAGGAGGAATTGCTCTTGTAGATCATGAAGCAGAGTGAATACGATGTGATTGAATAATTGAAGAGAACACCTACAAGGATTTCATTACTGTCACTCGTCTGAGTTTAGAGGTGCATCGCTAAGCGGTACAAAGAGTTTTAAATTAGGCCTTTGTGACTCTTGACATCGCGCCAGGTCAATTTGAGAAGATTATTGGGCAAATCTGAGCATCGAATTTCATCACCTTTTTGGATGACGAGATAGACCCTGCTGGCTTGAGGCACACTAAAGCTTTACATGTGATAGTGAAATGTAAAGGATGTATTGTGGCAAAGGTTCTGATTGATAATGGATCTACACTCAATGTGCTACCAAGTGCAACTTAAGCCAAGCTTCTAGTGGAGCCATCTTCGATACGGCAAAGCAGTATGATAGTCTGAACTTTTGATGGAATGAAAAGGGATATACTAGGAGATATAGAGCTCCCACTCCAAATTAGATCTTGTACTTTTAATGTCACCTTCCAGGTGATGAACATTGAGCCAGCTTACACTATGCTGCTAGGAAGACCATGGATCCATATAGCCAATATCGTTCCTTCAGCCCTGCACCAAAGAATCAAAAATGTCATGGATAGAAAGATAATTATCGTGAGGGGAGAAGAATCCATGCTAGTAACCAAGCCTCAATTTGTTCCTTATGTAGAGACGGCTGAGTAGGCCTTAAAAAGTTCTTTCCAAGCATTAGAGCTGTAGGGGATACCCTTGAATGATGGCAGAGCCTCAGTCATGATTGCTAAGATAATGCAAAAAAATGGCTATGAGGAAGGCAAGGAATTGGGGGTCAGACTACAAGGAATGGTTGAGCCCATAATGGTTACCCAGAGAAAGGGGCATTCAGGCTTGGGATATGAAGAAGATGCTTTGATGGATAAAAGGTTCTGGCTGAGAAATATGCTTTGGGATCATAGATTTGATCATTCAACTGAAGAGAAGAAGAGCATTCCTCAAATGGAAGACATTTTTGCCAAACCGACCATTGAGAAAGTAAAAGAGGAAGGTGAAAAACCTCTGTCAGATGTATCCATCAATGTCCTATAGCTAAGTCCCATACTTGAGATGCTGATTATGACATTTATAGAAGACCAGTAGCTAGAAAATTGGGAAGCTAAAGATATCCCGATGCTATTCTTCAAGTAATATATATTTAGTTACCAACACTTGATCACTTAGTCCATGGTGTCAAGTGGGGTTTTGTAAATGAACCTTTTCTTATAATGAAACATTCATAAATTAATAGCGCATTTTCCAAATTCTTTGTCTAGTATATTCTTTTTGTTTAAACCCATCGTTAAATTTCATTCTTTAACATGTCCCATTTTGATTTCTCCAGGCCTAATGATCAACCAAAACATAATAACTCCATTGACTATGAAATTCCTTGTGTTAACTTTGAAAGACCCATAATAGCCATGGATTCAAGTAATTGTGATGAAGAGGAAGAACCTGTACCCCTGAAGGAGCAAATGGGAAAACTAGAATTGAATGAGCCCACTCTTATGCCCTATAGTGATGGGATGAGCACCTTAAATTTAGGGACAGAGTAAAATAAGAAGGAGCTTAAAATTGTAGATAATGAGGAGTTAAAAGACATGATCCAGTTGCTAAAGGAATTCAATGATGTATTCTCATGGAGTTATGATGACATGCCAGGTCTCGATCCTCTAATAGTAACTCATAAGACCCCTCTGATCCCCGAGATAGTTCCAATAAAGCAAAAGTTAAGAAGAATGAACCCTGATACGCTGCTCAAAGTTAGGGATGAAATTAAAAACCAGTATAATACTGGGTTCTTGGAAGTCATAAAATACCCTGAATGGGTATCTAATGTGGTCCCTGTAATGAAGAAGGATGGTAGGGTGAGAGTATGTGTTAATTATAGGGATCTTAATAAAGTAAGTTTAAAAGATGATTTTTCTCTTCCACATATAGATATGCTAGTTGATAACACAGCAGGACTAGGAAGATGTTCATGTATTGATGGAGCCATAGGATATAATCAAATTTTAATGGACAAGGAAGATAAGGAAAAGATTGCGTTTAGCTCCTAGTGGGGAGTATTCTATTATAGGGTTATGCCTTTTGGATTGAAAAATGCTGGTGCTACTTATCAATGCACTATCGTCAGATTATTCCAAGACATGATGCATAAAGAAGTTAAAGTTTAAGTGGATGGCATGATCATTAAGTCCAGAGGAACTGAAAGCCACGTGCAGGTGTTGAGAAAAGTATTTGAGAGGTTAAGGAAATATCGATTAAACCTGAACCCAGCAAAATGTGTTTTTAGGGCAAAGTCAAGAAAATTATTGAGGTTTATAGTTAGTGATAAAGGGATAGAAATTGACCCAGACAAAGTTCGAGCCATTCAAGAAATGTTGTCTCCAAAGACAGAAAGGGACATGCGTAGCTTTCTAGGTAAATTGAATTGCAAATTTAGATTCATCTCTAATCTCACAGCCAAGGCCGAACCCATTTTTAAGTTGCTAAAGAAGAATAATACTTCAAAATGGGATGAAGCCTGTCAATAAGCTTTTGAAAAGATCAAGCAATACTTGTCAAATCCATCTATACTAGTTCCTCCAGTGGCCTGTAGACCACTGATTTTATATATGGCAGTTCAGTAGACTTCGATGGGTTGTGTTCTGGGTCAACATGATGATACTGGGAGAAAGGAAAGAGCCATTTACTATCTGAGCAAAAAGTTCAACGAATGTGAGTCGCTATATTCATTTATAGAAAAAACAAGTTGTGCCTTGGCTTGGACACAAAACCGGCTCAAGCATTGTATATTTAATTACAAAACATGGTTCATCTCCAGGATGGATCCAATCAAGTATGATTTTGAAAGCCCATTCATACCTGGAAGAATAGCAAAATGGCAAGTCATATTTTCACAATATGACATTGTTTATATGATAAGAAAGGTAGTAAAAGGGAGTGTGATTATAGACCTCTTAGTAGAAAATCCGATTGATGATGATAAGGCTCTAGACTTCGAATTCCCGAATGAGCACTTCAATGTGATAAGTGAAGAAAATGAGGGGCAGGATGATGTGTGGGAGATGTATTTTGATGGGCTGGTTATCCTCTCGGGAAATGGGATTAGAGCAGTATTAGTATCCCCAAATGAGAAACATTTCCCGATGGCAATTAAGCTAAAATTTGAATGTACCAATAATATTTCAAAATATAAAGCCTATGTTATGGGTTTGCAAGCTACCATTGAAATGAAAGTCAAGAAGTTATAAGTGTATGGAGACTCTACCTTGATCATTTACCAAGTCAAGGAAGAATGGCAGACTAAAGACCCAAAGCTAATCTCATACCAAAAGTATCTCCTGGAACTGATTAAAGAGTTCAAAGAAATCTCTTTTACTCATCTGAGTCGTGATAAGAATCAATTCGCAGATGCTTTGGCCACTCTAGCGATTATGACTCAAATGGAGGAGGGGTAAAGAATGCAGTTATTGCAGATCAAAGTAAAAAGTGAGCCAGCATACTACCTTATGATCGAAGAAGAGGTAGACGGTAAGCCTTGGTATCACGACATTCAGCTATATATCAGAACTGGAGAATACCCTCCAAAGACAAGTAGAAATGAGAAAAAGATGATCAGAAGATTAGCATTGGGATATTTCTCCATCGGTGAGATTTTATGCAAGAGAAGCTTTAATGGTGAACTGTTAAGATGTGTGGATGCAGAAGAGGCTAAGAGATTCTTTTTGAAACCCATGAGGGGAACTATGCCACCCCTGCCAATGGACATATGATGGCCAAACAAATCTTGCGGCGAGGTTACTATTAGACTACTCTAGAAAGGGATTGTATTGAGTACTTTCGAAAATGCCACAGATGTCATATTTATGCTGATCAAATAAATGTCCCGCCTCATCAACTTTACAACCTTGTAGCCCCATGGCCATTCACAAAGTGGGGTATCGATGTCATTAGTCCAATTAATCCAAAGGCTTCCAATGGGGATGGATTCATTTTGGTGGCCATCGACTATTTTACTAAATGGGTTAAAGCCTCCTCATATGCCCATATCACTCAAAGTACATTCGTAAAGTTTCTTAAGAATAATATCATCTGTAGATACAGCCTCCTAGTGAAATTGTCACTGACAACGCCAAGAATTTGAAATGGCCCAAGTATTCAAAAGCCATGTGATCAGTACAAAATTCACCACCTCAACTCATCACCTTATCGGCCCCAAATGAATAGAACTGTGGAAGTTGCCAATAAGAATCTCAAACGAATAATTGAAATGATGATCATCACCTATAAAGATTGGCATGAAATGCTTCCGTTTGCCCTTCACGCCTATCAGACTATAATAAAAATGTCAACTGGGGCAACTCCATACTCACTGGTGTACAGAATGGAAGCTATCTTGCCTATTGAGTGGAAATTCCCTCTCTGAGGATATTAAAGGAGGCAGAGTTGGATGAGATTGAATGGGTCAAATCAAGGTTGGAACAGCTAAACTTGATTAACGAAAAGAGGTTAGCAGCAGTCTGCCATGGGCAATTGTATCAAAACAGGATGGCTAGAGCATTCAATAAGAATGTACAACCATAAGAATTCCAACTAGGAGATTTAGTTCTGAAGAAGATACTGCTAAATCAAAGTGACCCTCGGACAAATGGTCACTGACTTATGAGGGGCCTTATGTGGTTAAAAAGGCATTTTTAGGTGGTGCCCTAATCTTAACTCACATGGATGGGGAAGAATTACTGAGGCCAATAAATACAGATGTTGTAAAAAGGCATTATGCCTAGTTAAAAAAAAGGGTAAGAGTGAAAACTCGAAAAGGCAAAAACCTGTACGGGTGCTTTCTGCAAAATAAGTGAAGGATGAAAATCCGAGAGGGCATCCTTAGAAAATGAGCTTAAAAAAAATCAGGAGTGAAAACCTAAAAGGGTTCTCCTGATAGAATCAGCAATAGAGGAATAACGAGTAAATAGCTCGAAGTTGGGAGGTAGCAAAGTCACCATGACACAAGGGCTCTTCTAAAGATTGCTTGAATCTCTGGCGATTAAGGGGTCTTAAAAGTTAATTGAAAGGAATTCGTGAGATTTTTCCTTTTACCCCTTTTCTTTAAAATTTGTACGCCTTTCGTATATTCCTTTTTCATCAAAACCATAATATGAAAATTCTCATATTTCATGCATGATTCACTTCTAGTTTGGTTACTTTGGTTCATGCACTATTAATTTACTAAAGTTCTATTATAAAATAAGAGTTTAAATATAGGTAACTCCATATATATTGCTTTGAGATTGTAAGGGATAAATAACTAGCAGATAATCAACATGTTAACACAAGATAATACCAAAGGTTAGGGCTCGAGCCTTAAAAAAATAAAAGTAGGAGTGAAAACCCGAAAAAGCGCTTCTAGCAAAATGAGAAAAAGAATGTGAAAACACATAAAGGCACTTTTTGCAAAATGAGTGAATGATGAAAACCCAAGAAGGCATCCTAAAAAAGTGAGCTAAAAAAGAGAGAGGGGGGGGGGGGGGGGGGTGGCCAGGGGCCATAACGGATGCCTCTTTTTGCCTCTCCTGTTAATCATTCAGCTTTAAACTCGCATTAAGTAAACTTTTAATGGGACAAACGCCTTGCACCAAGTTTACTTTGTATTTCAAGCATCAAGGTACACCTATGAAAATTTGTTCATTAAATTCAAATTCAAATTCAAATTCAAAGTCAACATATTCAACTACTTTCCAACATAAATTTTCCTATTATCAATCACTAGATTCAAGATCCAAGTTGATTTTATTTTCCTGAAATTTACATTTCCTATTATCAACCTCTGGATTCAAGATCCAAGTTGATTTTATTTTTCTGCAATTTACATCTCTTGTTATCAACCTCTGGATTCAAGATCCAAGTTGATTTTATTTTCCTGTAATTTACCTTTTTTGTTATCAAACTTTGGATTTAAGATCCAAGTTGATTTTATTTTCCTACAATCTACATTTTTTGTTATCAACCTCTAGATTCAAGATCCAAGTTGATTTTATTTTTCTTGTTATCAACCTCTGAATTCAAGATCCAAGTTGATTTTATTTTGCTGCAATATACATTTCCTATTATTAACCTCTAGATTCAAGATCCAAGTTGATTTATTCTCCTGCAAATTTACATTTCCTTTTATCAACCTCTGGATTTAAGATCCAAGTTGATTTTATTTTCCTGCAATTTACATTTTCTATTATCAACCTCTGGATTCAAGATCTAAGTTGATTTTATTTTTCTATAATTTACATTTCCTGTTATCAATCTCTGGATTTAATATCCAAGTTGATTTTATTCTCCTAGAAATTTACATTTCCTGTTATCAACATCTGGATTCAAAATCCAAGTTAATTTTAATTTCTTAATTTTTCTACTTTCAACCTCTGGATTCAAGATCCAAGTTCATTTTAATTTTTAGCAGCATTTAATTTTCTGCTATCAACCTCTGGATTTAAGATCCAAGTTGATTTTAATTTTTAGTGTTTTTTTAATCCATAGCATTTATTTTAATCTTCTGCATCTTAATATTCTATCAAATTCAATTTTAGCATTTTAATCTCTTTGGTCCGTCCAAAATATGGTTTTGTATCTTTACATGTTTTCTATACAGGAGAATTTCAGTCTTTCCAATAGAAAAAATATAAAGAGGGGTAGCTGTAGACACCATATTTTGGTCAACCATTAAATTCACTATTTGTATAATCAATATATGATTGTTTTCTCTTTATAAGTTATAATGCAATTTTAATTTCATAAAAGTGTCATTTTGCAGAAAAGAGTTCTGATTTAAACACTACCCAATCTCAATAAGTGACTTTAATCATGGTCCGATCTCAAGTCACCTCTTCGAACTCAACAACGTTCCAAATGGTTTTCTAATTTTTTTTTTTTTATTGATATCCAGTCTCTGAATTATCTGATCTCATGCTTATTTATGCTCAATTATTTTCTGATCTCTAATGCATGATCTCATGTGCCCAAAAGTTTTGGTCGATATCTGATCTCAGAGTTATCTGATCTTATGTGAGATTATATTCAATCGTGACCCTATCTAGTCTTGTGTTCGGTTATCTGATCTTAATCAGTTTTGATGCAAGCACTTATTTTAATAAAGGTTAGGGTTTAATCCTATCTCTTAGGTTTTGTGCATATATTCAAAATCTGATGATTATCCGATCTTAGGAAGTGCAAAAGTGGTCATGTAAAAGAAGTTATATTATTCATTTCTAAACTTTTTTTTATAAAGTCATTCAGTGGGCAGGTCTTCCTCAGCTCGATCTTCAGTTTAATTTTCATTATTTACTCCCTCATCTCCTTCTTATTTGTCCTCGCTCTCAGCTTCAATGCCCGGGGCAAGCTTTTCGAGCCAGGTGAAGTCTTCTTCAGGATAGTGCTTGATTAGCTCGGTAACGAGATCCCCGTGGGCCTGCACATAAGTGTCAGCTTCTCTCTCCAAGGCCTCATTCTCTTTCACCTTGATCTCCTTGGAAAATTTAGCTAGGTCAATAGCACGACTAGCCTACGCATCCTTGAGTTCCTTCTGCAGCCAAGCTATTTATTGTTCAGAAGACCTCACTTGTTCCTCAAGTTCCAAAATTTGGTATTAGCAGCGGAGAGCGGGTTCTAAGCAGATATCACCTCGTGGACCACCCTTGATATCTCCCTCCTTAAGATGTGGACCTTCTCTTTGATCATGTGTTGGGTCGCCACAGCTTTCAAGCTCAAGCTCATTAAGTGGTTGAGGAGATCCTCTATACTCTCTAGACCCATCCGAGTCTGGTCTTTAGCAAAGCAGATCATAGCGCCCATAACTCTCACCAAGTCAATGTAGTCCCGCACCGACTTATTCCTCTCTAGTGATTAAAGTAATATTTGGGCACCTTTGAAGAGTTATCACCCAGACAGGACCGTCTGCCCTGAGGATCCACCCTCTGAAGCAAAGATGACTGGAGGTTGGGGAGGAGGCTCGGTAGGTTGAGTAGGAGGCTCTGCAATTGGGATCAGCGATTCTAGAGTAGGTTGTTTTGACGAGCTTGTCACTTTCACCCTAGCCCGTTTTTGGGCCTTAGCAGCTATAGCAGCCTCTTTCATTTCTAATACCTTCTTGGCGAGCTCCTTCTACTTTCGAATTTCAGCATCGCCTCTTGCCATGTCTGCATAGAAAAATAAGTTAGTGAGATCGCTATGACTAAAAGACCAAAGATCTGGGTTTTACCCATCCCGGGGCTGAGATCAGAGAGTTGTAGCTAAATATTATCATGGGCGATCACGTTCATTATCCACCACTTTAGTTTGGCCATGATCACATCCAAGCATGAATATCTATGAGAGATCACCTAGCTCTTAAACTCCTTCACCATGGTATTCTCAACGTCATTTAGGATTATCTTTTTCTCAAGCCTTTCAGCCAAATAATTCCAACTTCATGGGATCCCTCGAAGCCATGGAGGATGAAGAACCAATCTTTCCAAATTTTCAACGAGGAAGGGAGATTCGTGAAGAGCCCACAGTTTGGCTTTGCTTGGAAGAACCAAAATTTGTCATCTTTTTGCAGAGCAAGTCTATGTTGTTCAGCAAAAACCTTCACTGTGGGCTCTAGTCCTTTAGCTTGGTATAATCCTCTGAAGGCCACCAGAGTTTGCTAGGAGTTCGGATGCACTTAGGCGATGCAAACTCAGTGGTACCTCAGGACATCCTTGTAAAATTGCTCCAGAGGAAACTACAGCTGGGCCTTCAATTGTTCTTCGTACACTATAATTAGATCTACCTCCTTGAAGAAGTGATCAACTCAAAGATCCCCGTGACATCGAATGAGCTCGAATGAGTTGGTTGAAAGATTGAACTTGTAACACCCCTCACCCGTCTACAGTGTAGCCGAGCAAGGTGTGTCACACGAAGTGCTGGAGCACCTGATCTTATCTGATTTCATTACAGTTCTTGATTTATTTATTCAAAAACTTTATCTAAAGTTTAGGCTATTTTTACTTTTATTAAAATCTAACTAATTTGGAAATTTCAAAAATTTTAACGATAATCCGGTAGAGTGCCGGCTGTAATTTAGACTAACAGTTCTTCTGAATCTGCCAAAAACAATTTCAATATATACTCAAATTCAAAACTCAGAATCAGTCTCAAAATTTCTCATACTCAATCTCAATCGGAATCATCATGATCAGATACTTAACTCATATATCATAATTCTTACATTTCATTAACTTACATAATTTGCCAACTAATTACATAAGTTTGTCAAGTACATGATATACAAATAATTTACAATATACTTAGAATGAACAAAATGCATAACATGTGTAATATGAGCCCTATCTACATGCATTACTGAGGAGGTGACAACCTTGTACCCTTTTGACACTTCTACAGATCTGGACTCCAAAAATCTCAATCAACTGTCTACTGGTTTTACCTTCAGTACCTGCACGAGAAAATAATTCCATCGCGCTAAGCATTTCTGCTTAGTGGTGCAATAATATAACAATGAAATAATATATACAAATAAAGAAAGAAATAAATCATAATTCGGATACTCAGGAATTAATTTAATTTAGTATGGTATTTCTAGTCTCAACTATCTTATATACTAGTTTGTTCCTCTTAGGAAGTGCTTAGTTTATAACCTTTCAGTAAATATACTCAGTATACAAATTATTCTATATTGTATTTTAAGTCTCTACAATTCTGCAAATTGTATTTTTGTTATGCTTCTATTGCTAATATCTTTTACTCATTTCATTTAATACTTAATTTAATTGTACTGAAATTTCATTATACTTAACTTAACTTAACTGCCTGAATGAAATAATGTTTTAATTGACTGCCCTTGTAGCCTATACACTGACCAGACTAGATAAATGGATATACTAGCACTAAGTACCTAGTACCTCGGGCCGTCACACCATCGATCACAAAGTATCTCCCGGTGTGCAAACAGTGTGGCTAAAAAGCCATATAATCAATCAGGCATTAAGTCGAGTATAATAACACAATCCGTATAGCCATAGGCTATTAAAATCATAGTATGGCATAATAAGCCAGAAAGCACAGTACGGCGTGAAGCCATTTATAGAACGGCTGTCAGAATCCTATTGGCATGCCAACCTATCCAAACTAGTCAACTAGGCAAACTAGGGCATATTACAAGATTACATATTTAATTTTTTATTTTTAGGGTTTATACGTCATTGTGCCTTTCACTGGTCAACGAACATGTTGACCTTTTTATACATCATGGATAGCTTGATTCTAGTATTAACATGTCACAATTATTCAACAGTGTGACACCCCTTACCCGTCTACAGTGTAGCCGAGCAAGGACACTCAGTGTGCCGAAGCACCAATTTATGTTTCTATTACAATTTATCCCTTTATAATTCATTTATTTTCAATTTTGATAAATATGAATTTATCCGCAAATTTTATAGAAAATCCGGCAGAGTGCCGACTGTAAATTGGAAAAACAGTTCTTCTGAACCTGTTTAAAAACACCTCCAAAATAATTTCTAAATCCAAACTCCAGTATACACATTTAAGTCAATCTCAAAATCTCAATCTCAAATCATAACACTATTTTCAGAAATTTTTCTTTTCACTTCATTGCTGGAAGCACATTCATAAATATTTCTCAACATAATATACAGAAAATTCCAATAATATGAAATTTCATATATTTACATCATTACATAATTACAGGAGTTTATAGTTACAATCCAAACTAATACAAAATGCAAAATACAAAATGGCCACCTATAGTCCTAATGTCCTACCATATGCAGTGCAGATGTGAGGTAACTCTGGACCCCAGATGCAGCTCTGAAGGCTCACCCCGTCTGATGTCTGCTAGGCTCCCCAGCTAGGTCTCCAGCACCTGCGCATGGCAAAAGCGACGCGCTAAGCAATTCTGCTTAGTAGTGACAATATAAAATAATATAAAATAACATAAAATAAAACGAATATGCAGAATGTGTGTTTACATTTTTGGTAGACTTAACTTCTGATATTATTTGCATTATTATTTGATTAAACTTTGGTAAGGTTTATTATCATTGCCCGAGTAACCCATACTAGTTGACTGGACTGGATAAACGGGTAAACTGGCACTGGGTACTAAGTACCTCGGACCATCACACCATCGATCACATTGTGTCTCCTGGTGTGCAATAGAACAGCTAATAAGCTGTAATAATTATCAGGGTTAAAACCCAAGTGTAATAATTCAAATAACATAGCCAAGGTTATTATGTCACAGAATGGCATGGGAAGCCATGAAACACAGAATGGCATGAAGCCATATACAGTACTGCTAACAAAACTCTATTGGCATGCCAAGCTATCCAAACCAATATTGTTAGGTATACTAGGGCATATTACACTTTTAAATTTCACAATTTTTGCAATTCAAGTTTTAGTGTTACTATTCCATTCATTAGTCAACAAAAATGTTGACTTTTGCTTAGGCAATAGGTACATTGGTTTAAATACTCCCAATATACCACATTTTACACTTTAAACTTGTTGGTATTGGTTGCCAATACCATTTCTAAGCTTAATGTTAATTGGGCAGAATTTTCAGTTTTGTTTTTACTGTTCCATTGGTCATTTTTTCAGTGGGAATTTGGCAAAATGATCAACATGAAAGTTGTTCCTTATTTTGTATAGTTGAATTTCCTTTTTTGAATCACTCCATTTGGAGTTTTGTAACTCAAGTTATGGCCCAAAAACCACAACTGGCCGGATTGAAATTTTGTCCAGAATTTATGGACTGACCAAATCTACAGTACATAGAATAGTGACTACAACTCACTTTTGAATATGTTCTGGTCATAATTTGGGTTAGGTTTCTTCATGAAAGTTGTTGGTCTATATCTCAGCTTGTTACTGGTAAAATTTCAGGTCAATTGGACCTTTCTATACTGAGTTATGGCCAAATGATCAAACACTGTTCATTTGGTCATTTTGCCTAGGCAGACTGCAGATCACTCGGATTAGGGCAAGCTTTTGGTCCACTTGGTTTGGTTTTATGGGCATGGTTTCTTCACCAAAGTTGTGCCATTATGTGTCTAGTTTCATGTCCAATTGGCCTTGCCCCAATTGAACCTCTACAATTCAAGTTATGGCTGCCCAAACTTGCTGGACTCAGGTCCAATTCTGTAGGTCACCATGGGCAGCCACACTAAACCCAAATCCCATCACTAAACACACTTCATTTTTGATTCAAACCAAACCAAATGGTCACTAATTAACCATTAAAACCTACTTCCATCATCACATGGTTAAAGTCCTATTTTTCCACCCCAAACCCTAACTCAAACATTACCACACATGTATTTTCACTTTATTTCATCAATCCACTTAGTAAATACATGTTGTGGGCAGCCATAATAGTCTTTTAACTTCATTAAACTCAACAGAATCAAACCCTAACCATGGCTATCGAAAATCTAGGATTTACATACAAATGGTATTCAATAATTTTTCTTTGTAATTTACACTCATTCAAAGTCCTTAACATGAATTTAAAGTAAAATTCATGGTTAGGTCACTAACCTCAAAGAAGTGAGATTTTCCCACTTGCTAAAGCTCTTGTTTTACTCTTCTTTTTGCTCCCAAAAGAATCACCAAGGTGTAAGAGCAAGTTTTTGTGTTGAGAAGTTTAAGTTTTAATGGATGGAAACCCAAGAAATCAAGCTTGGTAAAGCTTGGTTATGGAGGGCAAAGGGGGCGGCAAGGAAGGAGAGAAGAAGATAAGAGAGTTCTGATTTTTTTTGTTTCCTTTTCCAGCCCATTTTACCTCTTTTAAATAGAGTTATGCCATGTGTCAAGATTGGGTTGGTTGGGAGATTTTTAATGACATCTTTATGATGTCATAAGTCCATTTTCTTTCCATTTCTTGTCTATTTAATTGTAATTAAATTTTTAACAATATTTATTCATATTTTATGTTATATAAATTATTTATTTAACTAGACAAGTTGGCCCAAAAATCATCTCTGAAGACGAAATGATCAAAATGCCCTCCGTTTGGCTTAACGGGCCAAAATTGTCTGTACCGATTGAAAAATTTTTCTAAGTATTTTCTTGGCATTCTAATGCTATAAGAACCTCAATGACCCTTCTCTGGAGTCCCAAGAATTATTTTATAATTTTTTCGAACGTTCTAGCTGTCCGAACCGACACTGGTCACTGGAACAGTAGATTGTACGGACTAGCTAAAATGAGGATGTTACAACTCTTCCCCTCTAAGAAAAATTTCGTCCTCGAAATTTACCTGATGCAAACAGTTGAGGGAACTGTTGCCTCATTATCTCTTCACTTTCCCAAGTTGCCTTTTCAGTGTTGTGGTGCCTCCAAAGCACTTTCACCAGTGGAATTTGTTTATTTCTCAGTTCCTTCACTTCCCGAGCTAGGATTTGTATAGGTTCTTCTATATATGTCAAGTCCGGTTGGATTTCAATCTCTTCCATGGAAATGACATGTGAAGGGTCTGAGCGATATCTTCTCAACATAGAAACATGGAATACATTGTGTATTTTATCCAGTTCTAGTGGTAAAGCTAGCCGATAGGCCACTGGTCCCACACGTTCAATGACTTCATATGGGCCAATGAACCTAGGGCTTAACTTACCCTTTCTTCCAAACCTTAGTACTTTCTTCCACAGTGAAACTTTGAGAAACACTTTATCACCAACTGTATACTCTATCTCTTTTCTTTTCAAGTCGGCATATGATTTTTGTCTATCTGAGGCAACCTTCAGGTTAGCTTTGATTATCTTCACTTTTTCCTCAGTCTGTTTCACCAGGTCTGGTCCTACCAGTTTATCTTCGCCCAATTCAGTCCAACACACTGGGATTCTATATTTCCTCCCATACAGTGCTTCATACGGAGCCATTTGAATGCTAGCTTAGTAGCTATTGTTATATGCGAATTCTGCCAGTGGGAGGTATCTATCCCAACTCCCCTCAAACTCATTGACACAACTCCTCAGCATATCCTCCAGGATCTATCACATAATTCACATTGTTACTATCATTTCAATTTATTAATTGCAAAAATTCAATTAGTTCTTAGGTTTACCTGGATTACTCGTTCTGACAGTCCATCCGTCTGGGGATGCAAAGCCGTGCTAAAGCGGAGTTGTGTGCCCAAGGCTTCTTGCAACTTTTTCTAGAATCTCGATATAAGCCTTGGGTCTCGGTCAGGTATGATGGAAAGTGGGATTCCATGCAGTCTAACTATCTCACTGATATACAATTCTGCTAGCTTTTCTAATGAGTAGTCAATCCTAACTGGCAGAAAATGTGCTGACTTCGTCAATCTATCCACTATCACCCACACTGCATTATGCTTCTTTTGGGTGAGAGGTAGACCACTAACAAAATCCATAGTGACCCGATCCCATTTCCATTCAGGTATGCTTATAGGCTGTATCAATCCTGATGGAACTTGATGTTCTGCTTTAACTTGTTGACATGTCAAACATTTAGTCACATAGTCAGCTATATCCGTCTTCATACCAGGCCACCAATAATGAGGCTTCAAATCATTATACATTTTTGTGCTTCCCGGGTGCATAGCATAAACACTAGTGTGTGCTTCTCTCAGAATACTAGTCTTCAGTTCCCCATCATCTGGTACACACACTCTCCCTCTGTAGTACAAACACCCATCTACTTTCACCTCATATTCAGTTTCCTTTCTCTCTGGAATTTTACCCACAATGGCTATTAGTTTTTCATCTACCCTCTGCCCATCTTGTATCTGCTGTAGCAGGGTTGGTCTCACTTGCAACTCAGCCAAAATAGCTCCATCTTAAGCTAAGGACAGACAGGCATTTAGTGATCTTAAAGCTATGATGGACTTCCTACTCAAAGCATTAGCAACTACATTTGCCTTCCCAGGATGATAATCTATCACACAATTATAGTCCTTTAGGAACTCAATCCATCACCTCTGTCTAAGATTGAGCTCCTTCTGGGATGGCAAATATTTTAGACTCTTGTGGTCTGTATAGATGTAGCATTTTTCACCATATAATTAATGCCTCTATATCTTCATTGCGAAGATAATTGCTGCTAACTCCAGGTCATGAGTAGAGTAGTTCTATTCATGTGGCCTTAACTGCCTGGAAGCATAAGCAACCACTTTCCCCTCTTGCATCAATACACACCCTAGCCCATTATGCGAGGCATCACTGTAGACCACAAAGTCTTTCCCCGACACTGGCTGTGTTAACACTGGTGCTTCTGTCAACATAGCCTTTAGCCTCTCAAAACTGGCTTGGCACTTGTCGTTCCAGCCAAATTTCACATTCTTGTGTAACAACTTAGTCATTGGAGCAGCTATAAGAGAGAATCCCTTCAAAAATCTTCTGTAATACCCAGCTAGCCCCAAGAAACTTCTGACCGCAGTTGTTTTTCTGGGAGGCTTCCACTCCATCACTGCTTCTATCTTTTTGGGATCTACTCTAATCCCCTCAGCTGATACTATGTGTCCAAGGAAGGAGATTTCACTCATCCAGAAGTCACACTTGGACAACTTAGCATACAGCTTCTTTTCTCACAGGGTTTGCAGAACAATCCTCAAATGTTCATCATGTTCTTCCCTGGTCTTGGAATACACCAGAATATCATCAATAAAGACCACTACAAACCGATCTAGATATGGATGGAAGATACGGTTCATAAGGTCCATAAATGCTGCTGGTGCATTTGTTAACCCAAACGGCATCACTAGAAATTCATAATGCCCATACCGGGTTCTGAATGCAGTTTTTGACACATCTGCATCCTTTACCCTTAACTAATGATACCCTGATCTAAGATCAATTTTTGAAAATACACCAGCTCCCTTCAACTGATCAAACAGATCGCCAATTCTGGGCAATGGATATTTATTCTTCACAGTTACTTTATTCAACTGCCGGTAATCAATACACAATCTCAAGGTTCCATCCTTCTTTTTCACAAATAGCATCAGAGCTCCCCATGGTGACACATTGGGGCGTATGAACCCCTTATCAAGCAACTCTTGCAACTGAGTTTTCAACTCCCTCAATTCAGTGGGTGCCATCCTATAAGGAGCAATGGAAATGGGTGCTGTACTCGGCATTACCTCAATAGCAAACTCGACTTCCCTTTCTGGTGGTAAACCAGGCAACTCTTCAGAAAATACATCTGGGAAGTCTCTTACTGTGGGTATATTACACAGGTTTGGCTTAGCTTGCCTAGTATCAACCACGTGTGCTAGGTAAGCTTCACAGCCTTTTCTCATCAATCTTCTTGCAACTGTGGCTGAGATAAAATTGGACAGGAAATCTGTCCTTTCACCCACAACAGTAATCTCATTACCCTTAGAAGTTTTCAGAGAAATCCTCTTCAATTTGCAATCAACTATTGCCTGATGACGTGACAACCAATCCATTCCCAAAATCAAGTCAAACTTGTGGAAGTGCAATTCAATTAGGTCTGCCGAGAATTCATACCCCTGAATCCTCAACGGGTAACCTTTATACACTTTATTCACTACCACACTATGGCCTAGTGGATTTGTGACCAGAATGTCTTGATCACTCTCCTCTACTGGAACTCCCCTTTCTATGGGTAGTCTGATGCAAATGTAGGAATGAGTGGATCCTGGATCCACCAATGCATGTACAGAAGTGTTGTAGAGGGAAAATGTACCCCTGATGACATTCGGGGCATCTTGCTCCTCCTGAGCTCTGATGGCATAGGCCCTGGCTGGTATTCTAGTGTCTGGCCTCTCAGCTGACTCGGATGCAAGCCTCAGTGATGGACCAGCTGCCTTAGGTTTACCAGGCTTCCTACCCCTTTGTGGTGCAGGAGCAGGTCTGTCAGTTTGTGTTGGAGCAACTGTAGTAGTCCTCTTCGGACAATTCTTAATCTGATGTTCTGTCGATCCACACCGTAAGCATGCACCGGTCACTCGCCAACATTCTCCCTTATGCCACATCTGACAGTACTGACAAGCAGAAGATGCAGGGGTTGGTCCCCTAAACACCGTCCCTGGAGAGCTGCCCATTAATGGTGTGGACTGGCCTCTCCTAGGTGTGAATCGTAGTCCGCCCCGAGACTGCCCACGACCTGTGGTGGTCTGAACTCGAGCAGAGGACCCTTACTCTTTCTTTGGGAGCAGAAAATGTACTGGATGACCGGACCCCTCTTCTGTCTTTCCCTTCTATTTTGTTCATTGATTCGACCCTTTCCACTTTTGATCTTTGATCTACGGTTTAGCAAAATCCGTGATCTCCAGTGCTGTGATCATGACTTTGATGTTGTCATTGAGCCCTTCTTCAAACCGTCTGCACCTCTCTGCCTCTGTAGGGACTATCTCCCTCCCATACCGGCTCAGTCTGACAAACTCACGCTTATACTCAGCCACTGACAACTGTCTCTGTCTCAAATTGATAAATTCCCTTCTTCTCTCTTCTAAATACACTTTGCTAATATATTTCTTCCTGAACTCTGTGAGGAAGAATTCCCAGGTGATCCGTTCAGGTTGCACCTCACTAGTTACTGTGTCCCACCACTGATATGCATCATCCTGAAGTAGGGACACAGTACCCACCATGTAACACCCCTCACCCGACTACAGTGTAGCCGAGCAAGGCATGCTACAATCGGTGCCGGAGCACCCTATCTTATCTTACTTTATTCCTTTCATATTTTGATCTCGTTATATTTTAATATTAATTATTTTTCGACGGAGAAACCAGCGGAGTTCCCCCTATTTTATTACCAGTTGACGTATTTTACTATTTACCTGTTTGAAAGTTTCAATAATATTTTACAAATAAAATCTCATCAATTATTTTCATAACTATCTCATAATTCACATCTCATTCATATATCTCAATTTCATATTCATTTCCATGCATTATCTATATATTTCAAATCTGTCTTCGAATCCATACAATCTCATTCATGCTCAAATCACATAAGTAAAATTTTCAAATTTCCTTAATTTACAAAATTTACAAAATAATTGCAAAATTTCATAATTTACATGATATATAAATTAATTACATATGAAAAAGCTAATTAATTAATTTACATCACATTCCTATTAATTACTTGTTCATAATATACATTACAATACAATTTCTAAGCATTTTATACAAAATATAAAATATGATCTATATGGGCCCTATCTACATGCATTGCTGAGGAGGTGACAACCTTGAATGCTTCAGGCACTTCTGCAGATCTGGACTCCAAAAATCTTAGTCAAAGTATCTGTGCGAGGAAACAAATCCATCGCGCTAAGCATTGCTGCTTAGTGGTGCAATAATAGAACAAGAAAATAAAATATACAAATAAGGAAAGAACGAAGCATAAGTTGAATATTTAAGAATCAATTTAATTTAATACAATGTGTCTAATATTAATTATCTTTTGTTCTCATTTGTTTCATTTTGGAAGCGTTTAATTCCGAAATTCACAGTGATAATGTACAATATACAGAATTTATAAAAATACTCAATTTATATTCATATGGAATTTAATATGTTTAATCCTAATTTAGTCTTCTTTGAAAGTGTTTATTTGCCAATGTATAGTAATAATGTACAAAGAAAAATGATTTGAAGATAATAAATTTATGCTTATATTGTTATATAAGCACGTTTGCAATATTCATTTATGTTATAATTTTCTTTGCTAATCTTTTAGCATTTTCTCTATACTTGCTAGGTTGTCTCAGTTATTTCATAATAAGTAATTTTGATATCTCATCGGTTTATTTGATTCTTTCTAATAAATAACTATCCTAATTTATTTTAGGTCATCTTACTCATTTATTTTATTTAATTTCTAATATTTTTAATTGCTAATATTCTTAACTTATCTCAATAAGTTACACTGCCCAAGTAACCTACGACAGGCTGACTAAACTGGATAATGGGTCGTTGGCACTGGACACCGCGGTGCCTCGGGCCGTCATACCATGGGACGCAGAACGTCAACCACGTATCGGTCGATGGCTAAAAAGCCATGATAACACATAATGGGGCATAAAAGCCATGAATGTTGGCATAGAGCCATGGATGCGGGCATGAAGCTATGAATACAGGCATAAAGCCATGAATACAGGCATAAAGCCTTTCGCAGTACTGCTAAAACAATACCCTATTGGCATGCCAATCTATCCAATCTGACACACGTGTCTAGGCAATACAAGGGCACATAATATCATTAAATATTAATATATTGTGTTTTATGAATTCATTATTTCATGAGAAATTTCAATTATAATTCATACATTCATTTGATCATTTATATGATCACAATTCACATCAATTATCCTTTTATACCATTGTACTCAAAATACTTCTCCTTTCTATAATAATGAGAACTAATGTCTCATTCATACATTAATATGGTTCATTTATTCATTCATTATGTTATTCATATTGATCACAATTCTAAACAATGGTTCACATGTACCATTGTATTCAAAACATTTTCCTTTCTCATTTATACATTTAAGAATCTACTTATGTAGTCACAATTTTATATTTCAAGTTGAGTTATTAATATTTTATGAATTCCATTTGTGATGGGCATATAAGCCCTAACTATCTATTCACATCAATTAGGTGACTTATTTTTCATGTTTCAAGTAATCCATGAATATTTCATGGATTTCAAATTTATGGTCTTAATTTCCTTTTAACAATTTTGACTAAGATACATAGTCCACATTTGTCATACAATTCAAAGCATTTAAGCTTAGAATTGGTTCTAGGTCTTCATCTTAGTTTGTTACTCATTTTGATTACTATTCACCTTACTAGTCAACCAAAATGTTGACTTTTTCATACTTAAGGGATATGTTAATTCTAATTACACCAAGATCCCACATTTTGAGTTTTACATTTGCTAGTATCAATTGCCAATTGCAATTTAAAGTCTCCTAGATGCATTTCTAATTTCAAATTTTGAATTTCAAGTTTTGGTGTCACTATTCACCTCATTGGTCAACAAAAATGTTGACTTTTGGATAGAAAATAGATGTATTGGTTTTAACACCCCAAACATACCACATTTTGTATTTAAAACTTGTTGGAATTCGTCACCATTACCATTTCTAACTTAAAACCAAGAGGGCAGAAATTTCAGTTTTTGAAGCCTAAGTTTACTAGTCCATTAAACACTGTTGCAGTGGGAATTTGAAGAAATGGCAAACATGAAAGTTGTTCCTTATTTTGTCTAGTTGAATTTCCTTTTTTGAATCACTCCATTTGGAGTCTTGTAGCTCCAGATATGGTCCAAAAACCACAGCTGGCCGGATTTCCATTCTGCAGAAATTACCATATCTACAGTAACATGAATAGTGACTGGAATCACTTTTTTGGATGAGTTCTGGCCATAATTTGGGGTAGGTTCCTTCATGAAAGTTGTTTGTATATGTCTTATCTTGTTGCTGTAAAAATTTCAGGTCCATTGACCATTTCTACAGTGAGTTATGGCCAAATGAACAATTACTGTTCATTTGGTCATTCTGCAGAATTGGCTTGCAGGGTACCCGGATTGGGGCCAACTTTTGGTCCTCTTGCTTTGGTCTTTTGGGCATCGTTTCTTCAGCAAAAATTTGCCATTATAAGTCTAGTTTCATGTCCAATTGGCCAAACACCAATTGAACTTACACAGCCAAAGTTATAGCTGTCCAAGTGGACTGAAATTTCAGTCACCCTGCTGCTGTCCCTAGGCAGCCTACACATTCCCTTTGCCATGCTATATTTCAGTCCAAATTGTGGTCAACTTACCTAAAATGGTCACTAATTGACCATTAAAATGTTCTCTAACAATTTCCTAAGCCAAGTCAAATTTTCACTCCTCAAAACCCTAATTCCCATTTCCATTTTACACTAGTTGCCCTAGTTAACTAGCTAAGTCATTATCTACATAATTATGCACTTCAAACATGATCTCTAGTCCACTTTAAGTCCATCAAAAACACTCAATCTTGTTCCTTCCTTAGGGCAGCCAAAATCCAGGGGATACATACATATAAATTCTATTCAATTAATTCACAAATCCTTACTCATTTTAAGTTACACTTTCATGCTCAATTTAAGTCCCTAACATGGAATAAGAAAGATTTATGTATAATAGGCACTAACCTCTTGTAGGGCAGAATTTTCCCAAGCTTAACTTCACTTTCTTTCCTTTTCTAGGCTGCCAAACACTTCCCAAGAGGTATAGATAAGTTTTTTAGTGAATAGAGTAGGAAGGTTTATGGTGAAACTTAGTGGAGTGGAAGCTTGATGAAGTGTTAATGGAGATTGGGTCTCTACCATGAATTTCGGCTGGTTTTGGGGAAGAAGAAGGCAGCTGCATTTTTTTAATTCCTTAGGTCATATTTGTCTCTTTTTATTAGTTAATTAGATGGGTGTTTAATTGTGATTGGAGGGAATTTCAAATGACATCATAATGATGTCATAAATTGCCTTATATTGTGTTTTCTTTTCTTTTCTTTTCTACTAGCTTCAAATTAATTTTTTTATCAACCTTAATTCATATTTTATGTCATAATAATTATTTACTCAACTGGACAAGTCGGCCAAAAATCACCTCTGAAGGCGAAATGACCAAAATGCCCTCCGTTTTGCTTAACGGGTCAAAATTGTCTGTACCGATTGAAAAATTTTTCTAAATATTTTCTTGGCATTCTAATGCCATAGGAACCTCAATGACCCTTCTCTGGAGTCCCAAAAATTATTTTATGAATTTTTCCCCGGGTTTAGGGCTCCTAGTTGCGAGAACCGCAACTTACCTCTGGTTACCCATCGCTTGGGCACCGGCTCATTTGACTTGGTTGTATTTTATTTCTAAAATTTTTGCTAAATTTTTCTTGTTAATATTTGAGTTAATTATGGTTCCTGACTTTAGTTTAAATATTTTTCTGGACGTTCTAGCTGTCCGGACCGACACCGGTCACCGGAACAGTAGAATGTACGGAGTTTCTACCGGGAGGATGTTACACACCAGGTTCTGCTCGGAGGTGCAATTTAGCTGTTTCAGCACTCTGATGGTTCTATCCAACCAGTTTTCTGCGGCCATGGGATCATCCTCCCTCTTCCCAAAGAAGTCCACAGCCCCATGCTTTCTCAATTTCTCCAAATGAGATTTCTGTGGTGCTGGTGGTGGTTGTGACTGTGGTTGTGGTGGAGGAATTGCCCCCATCATTTGCCGGTAGAATTTAGTCATTTGCTGAAATAGAGCAAACTGAGGTTGGGCAGGTGCCTCAGCTGCTGGTGCAGCAGATTCTCCCCTGCCCCCAGATTCAGCCCTTGGTGGAGCACAACTCTCCACCTCTTCATCAACTGCTCTTTGCGAAGCAGGATCCATATCCTATTCAAAACAAGAAAACAAATAGATCTGCATTAGTGTCACCTCAATACTTACAAATGCAATGCAATGGTATGCACTCTATCTAGGCCCAGAAATGCCTAAACCGATGCTCTGATACCACTAAATGTGACACCCTTACCCGTCTACAGTGCAGCCGAGTAAGTTATGCCACTCAGTGTGCCGGAGCACCAATTTATGTTTCTATTACAATTTATCCCTTTATAATTTATTTATTTTTAATTTTGATAAATCTGAATTTATCCGCAAATTTTATAGAAAATCCGGTAGAGTGCCAGCTATAAATTGGAAAAACAGTTCTTCTGAACCTGTTTAAAAACACTTCTAAAATAATTTCCAAATCCAAACTCCAGTATACACATTCAAGTCAATCTCAAAATCTCAATCTCAAATCACAACACTATTTTCAGAAATTTTTCTTTTCACTTCATTGCTAGAAGCACATTCATAAATATTTCTCAACATAATATACAGAAAATTCCAATAATATGAAATTTCATATATTTACATCATTACATAATTACAGGAGTTTATAGTTACAATCCAAACTAATACAAAATGCAAAATACAAAATGGCCACCTATAGTCCTAATGTCCTACCATATGCAGTGCAGATGTGAGGTGACTCTGGACCCCGGATGCAGTTCTGAAGGCTCACCCCGTCTGATGTCTGCTGGGCTCCCCAGCTAGGTCTCCAGTACCTACGCGTGGCAAATGCGACGCGCTAAGCACTTCAGCTTAGTGGTGACAATATAAAATAATATAAAATAACATAAAATAAAATGAATATGCAGCATGTGTGTTTACATTTTTGGTAGACTTAACTTTTGATATTATTTGAATTATTATTTGATTAAACTTTGGTAAGGTTTATTATCATTGCCCGAGTAACCCATACTAGTTGATTGGACTGGATAAACGGGTAAACTGGCACTGGGTACTAAGTACCTCGGACCATCACACCATCGGTCACGTTGTGTCTCCCAAGGTGCAACAGAACAGCTAATAAGCTGTAATAATTATCAGGGTTAAAACCCAAGTGTAATAATTCAAATAACATAACCAAGGCTATTATGTCACAGAATGGCATGGGAAGCCATGAAACACAGAATGGCATGAAGCCATATCCAGTACTGCTAACAAAACCCTATTGGCATGCCAAGCTATCCAAACCAATCTTGTTAGGTATATTAGGGCATATTACACTTTTAAATTTCACAATTTTTGCAATTCAAGTTTTAGTGTTACTATTCCATTCATTAGTCAACAAAAATGTTGACTTTTGCTTAGGCAATAGGTACATTGGTTTAAATACTCCCAACATACCACATTTTGCATTTTAAACTTGTTGGTATTGGTTGCCAATACCATTTCTAAGCTTAATGTTAATTAGGCAGAATTTTCAGTTTTCATGCTTTGTTTTTACTGTTCCATTGGTCATTTTTGTAGTGGGAATTTGGCAAAATGATCAACATGAAAGTTGTTCCTTATTTTGTCTAGTTAAATTTCCTTTTTTGAATCACTCCATTTGGAGTTTTGTAGCTTAAGTTATGGCCCAAAAACCACAACTGGCCGGATTGAAATTTTGTTCAGAATTTCTGGACTGACCAAATCTACAGTACATGGAACAGTGAATACAACTCACTTTTTGAATATGTTCTAGTCATAATTTGAGTTAGGTTTCTTCATGAAAGTTGTTGGCCTATATCTCATCTTTTTGCTGGTAAAATGTTAGGTCAATTAGACCTTTCTACACTGAGTTATGGCCAAATGACCAAACACTATTCATTTGGTCATTTTGCCCAGGCATACTGCAGATCACCCAGATTAGGGCAAGCTTTTGGTCCACTTGGTTTGGTTTTATGGGTATGGTTTCTCCACCAAAGTTGTGCCATTATGTGTCTAGTTTCATGTCCAATTGGCCTTGCACCAATTGAACCTCTACAATTCAAGTTATGGCTGCCCAAACCTGCTTGACTCAGGTCCAATTATGCAGGTCACCATGGGTAGCCACACTAAACCCAAATCCCATCACTAAACACACTTCATTTTTGATTCAAACCAAACCAAATGGTCACTAATTGACCATTAAAACCTACTTCCATCATCACATGGCTAAATTCCCATTTTTCCACCCCAAACCCTAACTCAAACATTACCACACATGCATTTTCACTTCATTTCATCAATCCACTTAGTAAATACATGTTGTGGGCAGCCATAATAGTCTTTTAACTTCATTAAACTCAACACAATCAAACCCTAACCATGGATGCCAAAATCTAGGGTTTACATAGAAATGGTATTCAACAATTTTTCTTTGTAATTTACACTCATTCAAAGTCCTTAACATGAATTTAAAGTAAAATTCATGGTTAGGTCACTAACCTCAAAGAAGTGAGATTTTCCCACTTGCTAAAGCTCTTATTTTCCTCTTCTTTTTGCTCTCAAAAGAATCACCAAGGTGTAAGAGCAAGTTTTTATGTTGAGAAGTTTAAGTTTTAATGGATGGAAACCCAAGAAATCAAGCTTGGTAAAGCTTGGTTATGGAGGGCAAAGGGGCCGGCAAGGAAGGAGAGAAGAAGATAAGAGAGTTCTAATTTTTTTTGTTTCCTTTTCCAGCCCATTTTACCTCTTTTAAATAGAGTTATGCCATGTGTCAAGATTGGGTTGGTTGGGAGATTTTTAATGACATCTTTATGATGTCATAAGTCCATTTTCTTTCCATTTCTGGTCTATTTAATTGCAATTAAATTTTTAATAATATTTATTCATATTTTATGTTATATAAATTATTTATTTAACTAGACAAGTTGGCCCAAAAATCATCTCTAAAGACGAAATGACCAAAATGCCTTCCATTTGGCTTAACGGGTCAAAATTGTCTGTACCGATTGAAAAATTTTTCTAAGTATTTTCTTGGCATTCTAATGCCATAAGAACCTCAATGACCCTTCTCTGGAGTCCCAAGAATTATTTTATAATTTTTCTGAACGTTCTAGCTGTCCGGACCGACACTGGTCACCGGAACAGTAGACTGTACTGACTAGCTAAAATGAGGATGTTACAAGTAAATCATCAGATAGATCACATTTCATATCAATTGTTCTGAAGTACCATTGTGCTCAAAGCATTTTTTCTGTCTCTAATAATAAGGACTAATGTCCTATTCATACATTTATGTGATTTATTAAGTCATTATGTTTCTTATTCACATTACTAGTTAAATATAAATGTTGACTTTTCCACACTGAACATATATGTTAGTTCTAGTTGCACTAGGATTCCTCAATTAGAGTTTATACTCGTTGGCATTGATTTCTAAACTTAATTCAAGGCTAATTATATGTGATTCCAAATTTTTAGATTTTATGGCCAATGGTTACTGTTCCATTGGGTCAGGCTATAGGGTGAAATTAGCAAAATTCTCTTCATCAAATTGTTTCTTATTGTCTTCTTTAATTCCCTTTTTGAATTACTCCATTTTGAGCTGTATAACTCAAGTTATGGTAAATTAACCATAACTAGGTCAAATTTGAATTTTGTTTCCCTTAGTAGTCATTTTGATTCTGAACTTTACTAATTTATTTGGATTGTTTGTAATAACATTGAGGTCTAGTATTCTTCATAAGTATTGTTGCCCTATGTCTTAGGGTCAACCAGAAATTTTACTTGTAATTTGTCAAGTTTTATGGAATTATTTATAGTCAAATTGTCGACTTGGACTCAAAGGTCCTATATTGGCATAGTCCTCAATTAGGTCTATGGCTTTAACCTTAAATTCTGGCCTTATACATTTATAATTTAAGTTGCCTAAAACGAAGCTTTAGGTCTCTTTCTTAGCTTTCCAGATTGGTATGGCTCATTTCATTTGGAGACTTCTTGCGGGAGATATGCCTATTTGAAATTTTCTGGACTTAATGGTCAATTGTACCAATTCCAAATTTAGTATGTCAACTTAATCAACTTAATTGGTCTAGTTTCCTTGATTTCTGGGTTCTGGTCAAAATTTCAATATTGTAGATTTATGTCTTATTGAACTTTTGGCACTGATTTTTGGTCATTCTGAGTTGTATAGACCAAGATATGGTCAATTTACTAAAGCTGGACAGATTGCATTTTCAATGCAACTTTAGGTCATTTTTAGGTCAAGTTTAATTCTGGCATATTTGATACCCTAACTTGGGCAATCAATTTGAATTGGTTTCTAGTCATTTCTGGGCTTTAGTGTCTTCATAAGAGTTATAGCTCTATGTCTAAGCTTTCCATTGAAATAAATTTTAGGTCATTTGGACTTGTTTTGAGTGAGTTATGGTCACATGAGTTACTACTGTTCAAATGGTCAAATTCTGGGTTGCAATGGTTCTGGACAGTTTTGTTACCTTAAATTTTGTAAGCAATTTGACTTAGTAAATGACATTTCTGGGTTCTGTGATCTTCATTAAAGTTGTAGCTCTATGTCTGAGCTTTCCAACGGTATAAATTTCAAGTCATTTGGAGTTGTGTAAACCAAGATATGGTCATTTTACTATGGCTGGTCAAGTTGCACTTATATTGCACTATTAGGTCATTTTTAAGTCAAAGTCAATTCGGCCAGTTTTTGTAACCCAAATTAGGCAATCAATTTGACTTGCTTAATGGCATTTCTGGGTTTGGTGGTCTCTACCAAAGTTGTAGCCCTATGTCTAAGCTTTCCAACGGTATAAATTTCAGGTCATTTGGACTTGTTTTGAGTGAGTTATGGCCAAAATACTGGCTACTGTTCATATGGTCAAAAATTCTGGGTTTCAAGTTACCAATCCGGATTAGGTCCAATTTATGGTCACTTTTCGAACAGAATTTTAACAATGTTTCTACATGAAAGTTGGCACATTTTGTGTCTAGTTTTACCTTCAATTGGCCTCATACCAATTGGGGTCACACAATTAGGGTTATAGCTCCAAAGCATACTGCCCTTATACAATTCTTAAATACCAATCAACTACACATTCAAATTTCTATACCTTAGCTCCCCATACCTAAATTCTGGATTGGTAACATACTAACATCATTCATCACATCTCATTATGGTCAATTGGACAGTATATACAAATCCTCAATACACCAAATACAAACCTAATTCACAAAGTCAACATTAACATAATATCCACATAAAAACACCCAACAATTACATATAATTCCAACAATAATTTACATACACTTCCATTAATCCCTTAGTACCATAATTCATCAAGTAAATTCATGAAATCAAGCACTCTTCATTGAACCTCAAGGCTGCCAAAAATCACCATTGGCCAAAGTCTTCCACAATTTCTTTCAAACCCCAATTCTAAAGCTCAATCACACATACACATGGAATTAATTCACTAACACATCAAATTACTTTAATTAACCTTAATTTCCATCAAATTCATGTAAGAATAAATCACTTACCTTTCAGTTCCATGGCTGTACAAAATTGAATATAGCAATAACTCATCAAATCCTTCAAATTTCTTCACCATTCAACTCATCTCAACCTTAATACAAACTTTAATAAAGCAAGGGATGAAAAACTAGCACTAACCTCAACTCGAGCTTGACAAATCCTTGGAATTTCTCTTCCTTTTTGCTACCCACATACTGCCCATGGTGTGAGGACCACTTTTAATGAATGGAGTTTGAAGAAATATGGCTTGAATCATGGTAGATTTGAGCTTATGCATGAATGGCCATGGAGGAAGCTTGGAAAAAAAAAACACATTCGGCCATGGGAGAGAATTGAAGGAAATGAGATGAATTAGTGGAGAAATCTGTCCACTATGGGTTTGTATAAGTCCCTTTAAATCAAGTTAGTGGAGCATTAAGTTTAATTTAATGTTTAATTATTCAAAGTTTCATAATTTACATTTATGCCCCATTTCTTTCACTATTAATATAATGTACAACATTTTAATTTTTCATGACATTTTCAAAGTGTAATACCACTTATTTTTAATGGACATTAAGGTTAAAAGTCAACTCTAAGTGTCAATTGACCAAAATGCCCCTCTTCGGGTTGTATTCCCGATTTTTCGGTAACACCGATTTTTGTCGATTTATCGATTTTTCATTTTTTCTTTGTACTAATTAATTAATTTTTCTTGGACATTTCTCATGTCAATTTCACTTCATTAGGCTTTTAATTATGTCTCAAAATTTAATTCTTAGGGTTTCTCGTGGTCCTAGGGTCGACAATTACCTTCGCCGTAACTTCCCGGTGCAGTTACACATCGCTATGGTGCCGGCTCATTTAACTTAGTTTTATTTCCTCTCTTTTATTTTTCCTTAATTTTTCTCATCACATATTTCATTATTTTATACTTTCTCACTGTCATTAAAGTGTAGTTCCAGACATTCTGACTTTCTGAGGCAGACATTAGCTGTCAGAACAGTAGGACGTACGGACTATGAAAATGAGGGTGTTACAAAACTCCTGGTTTATTAGTTTGAGATTGGACATCCTAAGGACTACGGGGAGCTTGTCCACAAGTAGAGTCTTCTTCCTCACAATCGGAGCCTGCTATCGGCTTGACTCGGCCAGCTAGATGATAGCCATGACAACTTTAGGTCGTCCACTCAGTCCAGCCTCCTCAGCTTCTTCGGAGGTCCAAGAGACGTGAACGGAAGGTGGGCTTGCAACTCTCTAACCATCAGTGCCACTCATTTTTAAGAAACCGAAAGGAATATGATTGGAAAAAGATCAAAGGATTACCTGAATGAAGAATCATCTCCAAAAAAACAAAGAACAAAGGGGAACCCTCATTAGAGATTTGAGAGAATAAGGGGAGAGAACAAGAGCAAAAGTCAAAATGACTTGAGCCCCCTCCGCTATTTATACAGGCCCGAGCATTAAATGCTGGTGAGACCCTAGGCGGCACATCGATTGACAAAAAATTTAATGCTCTCCTGATATTTGATATGCACTGATAGAGACCAGATGGAGAGAATGGGTAGATGAGAGATTGGGAAGACAATAAGAGATCGAAAGTGAAGGGAAAGGAACAGAGATCGGGTAGGTAAGTTTTTAAATAAGCAACTATTAAAAGATAATCAAAGGGGAACAGGATTAAGAGATTGGGTAGATCAAGAAAATGGCCAATAAAGATCGAAAGGTTGGGAGAATTAAGACTTTAGAAGTTAATTTGAATCATGACCTTTGATTTGCGAGATCAACTCCCTCGCCATCAGATCTGAGTTTGTTAAAGCATTTGGGGTACTATTCAATCTCCACCATCCACCCCATATTGTAAGGATGAATTTAAACCATCAGATCTGAGGTAGTTAAAGCATTCTAGTATGCCCTAATCCTCACTATTAATCTCATTGATAAGGATAGATCCTGGGCCATTGGATTAAAGTAACAAATAGATTCAACACTGGCCATTCCCAACCCTTGGATCTATTCTGTAAGGCAGAATTCCCAGCCATTGGATTGAGGGGAAAAGGATAAAAGAGTCTTGAGCTAAATCTCAGCTCTCAATTCTTGGTCTCTTTAATCCCTGACCTTTTAATTTTGTCCTTTTAAATCCAGGCCCTTCATCTTTTCCCTCTCGAATCCTAACCCTTCATTTTAAGGCCCCGTCTCCTATAAATACCCAAAACTTCCACTATTGAGGGGGTCCTTTTTTGACAAAGAGTTGAAAAAATATAGGAAAGAGGCTTTAGAAACATCAGTTTTCTAAAGAATCCTTATTGTAGCGTCAGCATCAAATAGCTTGCTTCCTTCAAAATACCTTGACCCATCACCCCCCAAGAATCAACCTGATAGTGCTTCGGCCCTGTTTCTGTGTTCCATATGTCATGGTTCACTCACCTCGTCATTGCTAGAGCCCCCCTTTTTTAGGTATAACTTTTGATGCCTACTTTTTTTCTTCAGTAGATAGTCTAAGTCATATTCACAAAGTTACGTTAGATAGAATCCAAGCTCTATAAATATTTAGTCATGTTGAACTCTCAGGGAAGTAGAGTTAAGTTTGATTTATGCTTATTAAGTTGTTATGGTACTGTCATTCCTATCCTTTTTACATTTATTCAAAAGCATGTTGAAATCATAGTTTGAGTCCGGATAAAATAAGAGGTTATAGTCAGAGTCTAGATGTAATAAAGAGTGAAAAGAGGTCGAATATGATTGCAAAAGGTCAGAAATAATAAAGGCGAAATGTCAAGATGAGATCGGATATGGTGCGTTTAGTAAATATGAGAGATCAAAAATAATGCACATAGAGCTATCATTGCATGCATGCGTTTACATATAACAAAGAATTAAGGAATAGTGTTTTTTTTTTACCATTTGTAGCATTGCCATTTCATAGCTTGGGAAATAATGAGAGCTCGGGAGTAACATCGCTTTCTTAAAAATGTTTGGAGAATGAGTCGATCTCTTTATAAATACGGGAGTTTAAAAGAGAGTCCTTTTCTTGAACCCCCACAAATTTTCTTCCTTTCGATAAATATTACTCTTTATAAAATAAGGGAGTTCAAGAGAGAGTCTTTTCCTTGAAACCCCGCAATTTTTCATACATCTTTCATAAAGCTCATTCTTTATAAAATATGGGAGATCAGGAGAGAGTCTTTTCTTTGAACTCCCTGGTGTTTATTTACTTTACAAGAATTTTGCAAACTCTTATTACAAAATTTACCAAACACATTTCAATGTTCGGTTTATGAGAGAGTCCTTCCAAGAACCCCAAATTTTTATAGGAACCCAATGGAGTATCCTTCTTGGAGCCCTCGCGCTCATAATACAAGGGAGACTCCTTCCTTGGAGTGCCTCTAATACATCATTAAGGGGGAGTTCTTCCTTTAGCTTGGCTCAGTCAAATAAAATACCAAAGTCACAAAAATATTGAATAGTTTAAGATGAAACATTGTGGGTAAAGTTTTTTCGATTAATTATATCGATGATGGGACTTTTCTTTATTAACTAAGAGTCCTCATTAATGAAGAAAACTCTGAAGCAACGGAAGCGTGAAAAATACAAGATTATACCATTGAATTCAAAAATTTTCACCTAGGGTCACATGCACCATGCAAGATTTATTTTTATCTATTTGATTTCAATGATAAACAACATATTAAAACTCTTTTAATATGTTTTTGGATCTGTATTTGCCATTTAAGATTTTTAAATTAATCAGATTAATTTTAGAACCCTAGATTAAATCAAGAACGATTACACTAACCTCTTGATGTGCTGCAGCGTGTCTGCGCATTTGAGATTCGTCTTCAGGACACCAAATGTTGTCCCTCTAGCTTGTCCACACAAAGAACACCTATGGCAGCCCTTGAACAGCTTCTAAAGCCTTTTCTATTAATTAGAAATTCAAGTTCTGCCTTTTAAGAGATTAGAGACGTAAACAGGACACTAGAAACAATTTCTAGTGTTCTTAATTCAAGAGATTGATGGCTAATCTCTTTGAATTGATGAGAGATGAAGAGAAATAGCTGGAGAGGCTCAAAGTGGCGTGACAATTGAGAGGAGAGGCTGCTGGTTATGTTTTCTTTTCATAACCACACTTAAATAGCTAGGTTAACACATTAAACCCTAGCCACATGTCACCTTTTGATTAGCTCTAGGTTTAAGTGACCCAATCACATTGTGCCAAGTGTCAAACCTATATTTAATCTTGATTTTAATCATCTTACATGATTAAAAACATTTGGCAAGCTTATGTGTAATCCCATGTGTCACCATCTCATGGTGCCACGTGTCACACTGTGAAATGACCAAAATGCCCCTGTGTCTTAATTTTGAGTTCTTAACCCAAAATAATTATTTTCTTCTTCTAATTAATTTATATCCAATATAAATTAATTAATTAATCTCTATTAATTAATTTCTCATCAATTAAATTCATATTTAAACACTTTAAATATAAATTTAATTTATACTACACATCCAATAATCTAGATTTGGTTTCAAGTCATGCTAGGGACTTTGCAATTTAATTGCAAACCAAATCTATTTAATTAATCAATTAAACTCTTAATTAATTAATTAAATCATATTTAAATAGGTGATAACTTGTGTATGTGTGTGACTTACTAGGCTCATCACTAATTGGCAATGAGACATGATATCAACTCTTAATATCATCAGAACTCTTTCTTACCATAAATGATTTCTCTAAATCATTTTATGAACCTCATAGACCATGGTTAACACCTAGCATAGCATGCCATGGCCACCCAATTAGTAATAAGATTTACCTTAAATGAACCTATAATCATATGTTACCATGCACTAGAATCTCTCATTACAAAATCCCAACTCAAGCCGAGTCATGGTTTATGTCAAACTCCATTTGCTATGAATATTATGTTCTCTTTTAATTCCAGTTCTTGATTAAAAGATTTTTCTCATCGAAACTCTTTTACGAATAAATCTATCTGTCTGGCCAGAACTTGAAACATCAAGAACAATTAAATGAACATAGGATTTTATCTCTATTTACTTAGAGGAACAGATTCCATCTTGATCAACACCTACCTCCATATATAACTAGCAGGAGCCAACACATGCCCATATACCCATACATAGTACAAGTATGAAAGCAGATCAAACTCAAACTACCTATATACAAGATAATCTGTGCTATCTCAGTCTAAAGATTATATGCCTCGATATGATTTATGACAAAACATTGACAAGAGTAAACTCCATGTGCTTGTCATAAGTGTCACTGGTTCGGCCTACCTATCATTTATAAGTGCCTATCATGTTTGTTATATGGCATGAGACTCACCATTCCATCTTAGTTATATCTCATATAAATAACTTGGGAACAAACATGAATACAATCTTTCTGGATAAGTCATGTCCTTATTATGAAGTATCCTCGATTGTGAACCTATCTATGATACTTCGTGCTAGAAATATTGTCACTCATATTCTTAACAACTTAAAAATAATATTTCTAACAAAATATCAATGGACCTTTTCTATTACACATAAATATATTATGTAAACGGAAAAGTGGAAATGCCTTTTATTAATAAAATATGTACAAGATACATACTAAATGATATGCTCTAGGGCATACTACTAACAATCTCCCACTAGCACTAGAGCCATTCATTACAATACCTTAGACCCATCTTCTCAAGATGTCAGTCTAACTGAGCTTGTGACAAAGGCTTAGTGAATGGATCAGCTGAATTTTTCAGCTAATGTTATTTTTCTGCATGACTATATCGCCTTGCCCAACTATATCTCTGATAATGTGATAGTGCCTTTCTATGTGTTTGGATTTTGGGTGAGACCTTAGTTCCTTAGCTCAGAGGATGTTGCTCCATTGTTGTCACGGTAATGGAACTGACTCAATGGAAGGAACTACTATAAGTTACATCACGAACTTCTTTATCCAAGCGACTTCCTTTGCAAAGATCGATGCGACAATATACTCGACCTCTGTAGTGGAATCTGCGATCGTGCTCTCTTTGGAACTCTTCCAACTGACTGCACCTCCATTACAAATGAACACATATCCAGAGGTAGACTTTCTATCATCGATATCTGATTGGAAATCAGAATCAGTATAACCATCCAATTGCAAGTCTCCACCTCCATAAATCAAGAATAAATCCTTAGTTCTTCTCAAGTACTTAAGGATATTCTTGACAGCTATCCAGTGTTCCAAACCTGGATTGGATTGATACCTGCTAGTCAAACTAACAGCATATGCGATATTCGGCCTAGTACACAACATTGCATACATTAAACTTCCAATAGCCAAAGCATATGGAATCCTGGCCATCTTATCTCTTTCTTCAGGTGTCTTTGGAGAGATCTCTTTAGAAAGGTGGATACCATGTCTCACTGGTAACAATCCTCTCTTGGAATCAAGCATGTTAAACCTCTTTAACACCTTTTCCAAGTATAGACTTTGGGATAAACCAATTATTCTTTCCGCTCTATCTCTATAGATGCGAATCCCAAGAATATAGGTTGCCTCCCCTAAGTCTTTCATGGAGAATGTATTTGACAACCATATCTTTATAGTTGTCAACATACCTGTATCATTACCCATCAACAGTATGTCATCCACATATAAGACAAGGAAAGTGATAGCACTGTCACTAACCTTCTTATATACACATGGCTCATCCTCATTTTTTTGATAAAACCAAAGGATTTAATGGCTTCATCAAAACGGATGTTCCAACTCCTCGAAGCTTGTTTTAACCCATAAATGGATCGCTTTAGCTTGCATACCTTAGAACCATCTTGGGATTCAAAACCCTTAGGTTGTTCCATGAAAATGTTTTGTTCAATGTATCCATTGAGAAAAGCTGTTTTGACATCCATCTGCCAAATCTCATAATCATAGTATGCAGCTATTGCTAGTAAAATCCTAATTGATTTAAGCATGGCAACAGGCGAGAAAGTCTCCTCATAGTCTATTCCTTGCCTTTGGCGAAACCCTTTCGCTACTAGCCTTTCCTTATAGGTCTCTACCTTTCCATCAGAACCAATTTTCTTCTTAAAACCCATTTGTTCCCTATAGGTACAATACCTTCAGGTGGGTCAACAAGATCCCAAACTTGATTCTTATACATGGAATCAATCTCGGATTTCATAGCATCAATCCATTTTGAAGAGTATATATCTGATATAACTTCTTCATAGGTAAGTGGATCATCTCCATGATCTACTTCTTCATGAGTAGACAACTCTTGTTCTTCTTCATGAAGAAAACCATATCTCACTGGTGGGTGAGATACCCCGTTGTTCTACGAGGAACAGTGTAGATGTTTCATCAATGGGTTTAGGTTGAGTAGATGGATCTATATCCATCTGATCTGTTGGTTGGCTAGAATTCTCCAATTCTAACTCTATTTGCCTTCCTTTGCCTCCTTCTTGAACAAACTGTTGTTCAAGAAATGTGGCATCTCTACTTATCACAACCTTTTGTGAAGTAGGCAAATAAAAATAATATCCAAAACTATCTTTTGGATATCCAACAAATCGACCTTTTTCTGATCTGGTCTCCAATTTATCAGTGTTCAGCTTTTTTGATATAAGCTGGACAACCCCAAATCTTAACATGCTTAAGACTTGGTTTTCTTCCATGCCATATCTCATAAGGTGTGGAAGAAACTGATTTTGATGGAATCCTATTCAGAATATACAAAGCTGATTCTAATGCAAATCCCCAAAAGAAGATTGGCATATCAATATAGCTCATCATACTACGTACCATATCCAATAGGGTACGATTTCTCCTTTCAGATACACCATTCAGTATGGCGTTCTGGAGGAGTCGGTGAGAAACAATGCCATGCTCTCTCAAGTATTCATCAAATTCAGTACTCAAATATTCACCTCCACGATCTGATCGAAGAGCTTTAATACTTTTTCCTGTTTGATTTTCTACTTCAGATTTAAATTCCTTAAACTTTTCAAAGGATTCATGTTTGTATTTCATCAAATACAAATACCCAAACCTTGATTTATCATCAGTAAAGGTAATAAAATAATGAAAACCCCTCTAGCAATTTTTTTAAACGGACCACATACATCACTATGTATTAGTTCCAAAATATTTTCATCTCTTAGCCCTTGTCCAACAAAGGGTGATCTAGTCATTTTGCCTTGAAGGCAAGATTCACAAGTTGGAGTAGGCTCAGAGCCCAATGAGGATAGAATCCCCATTTTCTCCAATTTTGCAATCCTATCTTCTGCAACATGACATAACCTTAAGTGCCAAATGTATTTTGAACTTGAGTTGGTTTTCACCATGGCATTGTATTCTTTTAGATCACTTGCATTCTGTTTGTGTTTGTCATTATTATCCAAATAATAAAGACCATCATTCATATAACCCGAACCAACATATTTATTTCCAAAATAAATATTGCAAACATCATCTGTGAAATGAAATTCATAGCCATTTCTAGTCAAACTAGATATAGAAATGATGTTCTTAAAAGCATCAGGTACATATAAAATATTATCCAAACACAAAACATGTCCAAACATGTAAAAAGATTTAGATCCTATGGCTAAAGCTTCAACAGTTGAGCCATTGCCAATCCGGACTCTAATATCTTGAGAGCATAGTACTCTCTTGTTTGCTAGTTCACGCATATCATTAGAAATGTGAGAATTGCGGCACGATATCTAAAACCCAAGCTGTAGATGAACTATAAGTATCATCAGAATCTAAATAACAAGATATGGACATACCTTCCGAAGGTGTATCCTTCTTGTCCTTCAGAGAAGCAAGATACTCTGGGCAGTTCCTTTTCCAGTGCCCATCCTTTTGGCAGTGGAAACACTTTCCTTTGCCTTTCATCAGCTTTAGTCTTCCCTTTTTGTTTAGCTATTTTCTTGGAAGGACCAGGAATCTGAGGTTTCTTTTTCTTATTGCCCTTCTTCTTGTTGGACTTTCCAGTAGAAGAAGATGCAACCAAAGCTACCTCTTTTCCTTTATTGCCTGGCATATTCTTTTGGGCAATAACCAGCATGTTGAGTAATTCAGCTAAGGTGCATTCCTGTTTAGTCATATGAAAATTTGTCACAAAATTCCCAAAAGACTTAGGAAGGGACTGAAGGATCAAATCCGTTAGTAGTTGGAAATCCATGTGGAAGTCAAGATGTTCCAACTGCTCAATCAGCCGAATCATCTTATAGACATGATCTCCAACATTCTGTCCCTCAGACATCCTCATACGGAATAGCTGCCTAGATATCTCATACCTAGCATTTCTGCTATGCTCACCATACAACTCTTGTAGGTGAAGGAGGATCTCTCTTGCACTCTGTATGTTTCCATGCTGCTTCTGTAACTCATTACTCATGGAAGCAAGCATGTAACACTTAGCTCTCATATTATGCTCCTTCCACTTGTCCAAAGTTTCATGTTCCTCTTGTGTGGCCTCTGGAGGTAAGGGACCAGGACCATTTGAGTCTAGAACATATCCTATATGTTCAAGGTTCAGGACAAGTTTCAAATTTTTTAGCCAATCATAGAGATTAGGTCCTGTCAACCTATTGCGATTAAGTATTCTTGCAAGAATATATGGTGGTGGTTGTTTTGTGCTCATTTTTATCAGAAAATTAACTGCAGAAAATAACTAGATTAATTAGTAAATGTATCATGTAATTAACCAAAATGATTATGGTCTTTTAATCAAATTGGTCCTCCCACTAACTTAGCGAATCCTACACTTCCAAAGTAGAAAACGGAAATCCTAGTTGGATGGATTTCTAGTGGGTGATTGAATTCTTATAATTCTATTGATCATCCTCAGGTACATCCATTATTGGAATTACAATAAACTATAAGTGAGCAACTCCTTGTCCATCACATCTCATGTGAGGTTCAATCCTTTACCTAGCCCCTAATGCTCAAAATCTCAGGTACATCCATTATTGACTTATCTTGCATTAGTTAAGTTGATCCCATTGAGCCAGTAATTATGCAAATAATTTTAATGTCCTCAGGTACATCCAATATTGGCCACCAAACCATTTACATATTTACAACATCTCATGCTTAACAATTATTCTTAAGAAAATCTCTTAAATTAATTGCATCTCATGCAACTATTTAAAATTTCTTAAAATAATTGCCGCAATGGAGGGCTTATGTTATAATTACTTTAATTATAGCATTTCCAACTTAATCATTTGTTTGGAAGATTTTATAGCCATCCTAAATACTATTAAGGTCTCAATTTGCACATTATCCATTTAGCATGCATATATCATATAATTGCATACATTCCCATACATCTCATGCATTCATGGATAAGCAGTAAATATGGTATGATCATGGACTTTCTAAGGGATTCAATTCGAGCCACCAAGAATTGAATCTGGGCATTCCTAGGTGCATTTCATTCATTCATTTTACAAGAGTTGCTGAAGGAGTACATAATCAACACTTGATATTGAATTCCTCCCACTGGTCCCACCAATGCTCTTGACCTCCTTGAACTTCTTGCAATCTAATATTACATAGTAATCCTTGGCATACCAAGGCGAATTTACAAGAACTTAAATAAATGAAATTACAACCCAAAAATATTACAAACTTAATAATACATGCCCAAAATAAATTAAAATAAATTAATTAATTTACAATCCCAAAGAAACATAAAAGAAATAAATCCAATCACATTGGTCTTTTATAGTCCATGATCATCCATCATGCATATCACTATTTAACAATTAAATAAAACATACATACTTAAATTAAATTGAATATCTCATATTCAACTTAAAAATCCAGATTTGAATATGATTCAAATAAATTTAAAAATTCAGATTTGAATCTCATTCAAACAAATTTAAAAATTCAGATTTGAATCACATTCAAACAAATTCAAAAATTCAGATTTGAATCTCATTCAAACATTTTTTAAAAAATCAGATTTGAATCACATTCAAATATTTTTTAAAAAATCAGATCTGAATTTTATTGAATCAATTTTAAAAAATCAGATTTAAATATAATTCAAACAACTTTAAAAATTCAGATTTGAATCACATTCAAACAACTTTTAAAATTCAGATTTGAATCACATTCAAACAATTTTTAAAATTCTGATTTGAATCATAATTTAATTGTGTGATTAAAACAACTAATTAAACACTTTAATTAGTCAAAGAATAGGCCTTAGATCATACAACAATTGCAGAATTAAAAGCCAAACCTTGAACCACCCATGGAACCATTGTTGCCGCCACCAATGGTGGCTTCACCATGTGTGCCGCCACACCTTATGATCCAACCAGCAATGAATCTCTTGATCTCATGATCAAACACACAATTAAATTATATAATCAACAATCTAAATGGCAAATATAGTGGCTCTGATACCAATTGAAGGAACAGAAGCGTGAAAAACACAAGATTATACCATTGAATTCAAAAATTTTCACCTAGGGTCACATGCACCATGCAAGATTTATTTTTATCTATTTGATTTCAATGATAAACAACATATTAAAACTCTTTTAATATGTTTTTGGATCTGTATTTGCCATTTAAGATTTTTAAATTAATCAGATTAATTTTAGAACCCTAGATTAAATCAAGAACGATTATACTAACCTCTTGATGTCTTTGCGTGTGCGCCTTTGAGATTCGTCTTGAGGACACGGATGTTGTCCCTCTAGCTTGTCCACACCAAGAACACCTATGGCAGCCCTTGAACAGCTTTTAAAGCCTTTTCTATTAATTAGAAATTCAAGTTCTGCCTTTTAAGAGATTAGAGATGTAAACAGGACACTAGAAATAATTTCTAGTGTTCTTAATTCAAGAGATTGATGGCTAATCTCTTTGAATTGATGAGAGATGAAGAGAAATAGCTGGAGAGGCTCAAAGTGGCGTGACAATTGAGAGGAGAGGCTGCTGGTTATGTTTTCTTTTCATAACCACACTTAAATAGCTAGGTTAACACATTAAACCCTAGCCACATGTCACCTTTTGATTAGCTCTAGGTTTAAGTGACCCAATCACATTGTGCCAAGTGTCAAACCTATATTTAATCTTGATTTTAATCATCTTACATGATTAAAAAAACATTTGGCAAGCTTATGTGTAATCCCATGTGTCACCATCTCATGGTGCCACGTGTCACACTGTGAAATGACCAAAATGCCCCTGTGTCTTAATTTTGAGTTCTTAACCCAAAATAATTATTTTCTTCTTCTAATTAATTTATATCCAATATAAATTAATTAATTAATCTCTATTAATTAATTTCTCACCAATTAAATTCATATTTAAACACTTTAAATATAAATTTAATTTATACTACACATCCAATAATCTAGATTTGGTTTCAAGTCATGCTAGGGACTTTGCAATTTAATTGCAAACCAAATCTATTTAATTAATCAATTAAACTCTTTAATTAATTAATTAAATCATATTTAAATAGGTGATAACTTGTGTATGTGTGTGACTTACTAGGCTCATCACTAATTGGCAATGAGACATGATATCAACTCTTAATATCATCAGAACTCTTTCTTACCATAAATGATTTCTCTAAATCATTTTATGAACCTCATAGACCATGGTTAACACCTAGCATAGCATGCCATGGCCACCCAATTAGTAATAAGATTTACCTTAAATGAACCTATAATCATATGTTACCATGCACTAGAATCTCTCTGTTACAAAATCCCAACTCAAGCTGGAGTCATGGTTTATGTCAAACTCCATTTGCTATGAATATTATGTTCTCTTTTAATTCCAGTTCTTGATTAAAAGATTTTTATCATCAGAAACTCTTTTCTGAATAAATCTATCTGTCCTGGCCAGGAACTGGAAACATCAAGAACAATTAAATGAACATAGGATTTTATCTCTATTTACTTAGAGGAACAGATTCCATCTTGATCAACACCTACCTCCATATATAACTAGTAGGAGCCAACACATGCCCATATACCCATACATAGTACAAGTATGAAAGCAGTATCAAACTCAAACTACCTATATACAAGATAACTGTGCTATCTCAGGTCTAAAGATTATATGCATCGATATGATTTTTGACAATACATTTACAAGAGTAAACTCCATGTGCTTGTCATAAGTGTCACTGGTTCTTGCTACTTATCATTTATAAGTGCCTATCATGTTTGTTATATGGCATGAGACTCACCATTCCATCTTATTTATATCTCATATAAATAACTTGGGAACAAACATGAATACAATCTTTCTGGATAAGTCATGTCCTTATTATGAAGTATCCTCGATTGTGAACCTATCTATGATACTTCGTGCTAGAAATATTGTCACTCATATTCTTAACAACTTAAGAATAATATTTCTAACAAAATATCAATGGACCTTTTCTATTACACATAAATATATTATGTAAACGGAAAAGTGGAAATGCCTTTTATTAATAAAATATGTACAAGATACATACTAAATGATATGCTCTAGGGCATACTACTAACAAACTCTCTATGTACTAGTTGGCACAACTCTTTTGAATTAGAGTCCCAATTAAAAGGAATGAAAATCTATACCCATATCAGTTCAAGTGTAAAATCACTACACACACACCACCCTTAATTATTTGGATGCCAATGATGAGGTAAATGATGAATGAGCCGAGAGTCCTCCTCACTCATGGTGAATCTCTAGGAACCAAATAATACCTCTTCAGAATTAAAGTCCTAATTTCAGAGAGGGAGGAATTTAATATAATACTTTTGTACATAACAAATTAAACACAATCTCAACTCACTTTAGGGTCATCTCATTTACTAGTGTTATTGGGACACCCAAAGTAGTGAAATATTAAGCGTTCCTATAATAAATATTGGGAACCAACACTGTAATTTTAACCCCAAAATTATCAGCTTTAAGTTATAAGAGCACATCATTAAATCTACTTGTCCTCATTGAGGGACGATTTAGGGTGCCTAACACCTTCCCTACACATATACAGACCCCGAACCTAGAATTTCTGTCTTAGAAGTGGTCTAACCTTTCCAAAAATAAAAACGGTTTTCTTTAATTTCCCTCAAATTTAAAGTAACAACTCCTTACTTTCCACTGTGGTAAGAATCGTCCGGCGACCGCAAAACCCTTGCGACACACTTGCTCATAGCATGCCAAAGTTTTTGCTAAAATAATTAATATGGTGCCAATCAGACTTAAAATAAAATTTAAGATAATTAAAATGCTTAAACTTAAATTTAAACTCCATAAAATTATATTTAAATTCTTGAAATTTTAAATAGGATTCATCTAATATAAGTTTAAACTTATATGAGAACGAGCTTAATTACTATTAGATTAAATATTTGTATCAAATATATGTAGAATTAATTAAAGTGTATATATAAAGTGTACAAATCTATATGCAAAAAATTTAATTAATGGTGAATACATTCATCCTCATATGAGTTCGAGTTCTTCATAAGCACACCCTTTTAAATAAATAAAATGGCATTTCAGGACTTAAATAAAATGTTGTTGGGATAATGGGAAATCTAGGGACATTAGGTACTCTCAGAGAGTATTAGAGAAGTAAGAGAATTTGTAGAGAGAAGTTTCTTTCCTTATAAGCGGTTTCTCTCTCAAAAAATGACGTTCAAAATCAAAAGTAAATACTTTAATTTATAGAGGGAAAAAAAAAACTCCATTATTTATTTCCATTATCTAGCATCATCTGGAGCTAAAAATTATTGAGCAAATCTTGAAAACCAAGACGTTCAAAATCGAAGCAAATCCCTTAATTTATTTGAGTTTATATGGAATAAATTATTTGTACAAAAAAAATTTTAATGTCACACCCTACCCCTTAGTAAGATATAACATGATCCCGTAGTACATCTAATGATTTACTGTACTTCACCTACCGGTAACCCATTAAATATACTACAAGGGATTTTAAAACCATTTTCTTACATTTTGGAAGTGGTGAGCATTTTGGTAGGAAATAAAAACATTTAATTGAAGTTTGAAAACTAGTTAAGATTTTTGTCCCATTTTATTTTTTCGCAAATTTTATAAAAATTTCGGCAGAGTGCCGTCTGTATTTGGGAAAAACAGTTCTTCAAAAACCTGAAAAAAAAAAAAAAAACACTTTCAATGATTTATCTCATCAACTTCATCAAATCAAGATCCATCACAACCAATCTCAACATCATTTCTCAAATTCCAAAAATTCAAATCAGTAATTTTCAATTCAAATAACATCCAAAATAATATTAAATAATTTCATTCAAATTAAAACAAAATACTTTCACTCATACTTTATTAAAGTTAAAACAAATTACATACATCATTCCAAAAATTTACATTAGGAAAAATCCAAAATAACATTATTACAATTTACTGTACAACTGCTCAACTTTACATTAATACATATGACATTAAACTATTTACATCAAAATAAACTATAAGGGTATAACTAAATACCCATACAAAAGCCTCCGTGTAATACCAAAGATCAGTAGCTCACTCTACTGCTTTTTCTTTATCTCTATCTGCGATAGCAAAGAAAGCTATCGCTGAGTATAAAAATACTCAGTGGTGCACAATAAATATAAAATGCAAAATATAAAACATTTGTCATCAATTCATTGTTCAAATATTTCACAATCACATTTCACAATTTTTTTTTTCAAATCACATTTATAACAAATCACAATTTAAACATTTTACAAATTTCAAAACTTAATATAACACAAATTTGATCAAATAATTTAATAATCATAGTATTGCCAATCAATAGCACAACTTAGGCCATGACACAAAATTTCTAAACATGTCGTGTTGTACACTACGACAAGGCAAACTCACCCTACTAATCGAAATCAATGAGGGAGGTGGCTAGCTAGCTAATGAGTACTCATCCAAACTCACCTCAGACTGGCAAGCCAGAGAGGGAGGAATATAATCAAATATCAAACTCACCCCATAAGTGGAGGAGGAACATATTAATATTGCCATGCCAAGTGTGAATTAAAAACAATTTAAATCAAGTTATTCAAATATTTTATGCAAAACACAATCAATTTCCAAAGTCAAATTTCTATTCCCAAAGTGGCAACACAGTAGTTCTCAAAACCCATAATTAACACAATAATTTCACAATGCATAACTAAACAATTTTCTATGAGAAAATGATAAATTAAGGTTATTGTGCACATATCTAACGTGAATTGCCTCTAGGCCTTGACTCAGTCTCTTAGACCTTCCGGGTCTTTTTCAACTGAAACACAAAATTTATAGTGTCTCAGTATCCTTGCTTCATAATAATTCCAATAATTAATTCCAATATGTTTAAACTTACATTCATGCAAATTTTCATATTGAGGTTACTATTCATGGTACTATTCAAGTCAAAATATTGACTTTCTTATGCTTAAAAGGTATGGGAACTCCAACTATACTCACATACCACATTTTGGTCACCAATTTTGTTGGTTTTTGTTGTTTTCTCAAAACTTAGGTCTTTTAAGCAAAATTGCAAATTTTCAGTTTTGGTGTCCTGTTTTCTACAATTCCATTGGTCATGTTGCTGTTAGAATTTGGCTAAGTTGTCTTCATAGAAATTGTTCCTTAATGTCTTAACTTTATTTTCCTTTTTGAATCACTCCATTTGGAGTTTTGTAGCTCAAGTTATAGCTATTTGAACATGGCTGGCCGGATTGGCCTAACCCAGATTTCTGGGCACCAAAACTGGCTCTGGCAGTTTTAGGTCACCAAATTTGGGTGGCCAAATGACTTGGTTAAGGGCATAATTTGAGTTTGTGTTCTTCATAAAAGTTGTAGGTATATATCTCAGCTTTCTACTGGTAAAATTTTAGGTCATTAGACCTACCTAGCCCAAGTTATGCCAAAAGAACAAATACTGTTCATTTGGTCATTTGGTCATTTTTGTACAAGGCAGAATACCTAAGTCCGGATTTGGTCAATTTGTTCACTATGCTATAGTCACTTTTTGGGCATGATTCCTAAATGAAAAATGTGTCATTTTTTGTCTAGTTTCATTCCCAATTTGCCTCACACCAATTGGATTGCTAAATTTTCAGTTTTAGTCCCTGTAAGGAACCTTGGTCCTGCTGCCTGCAAACTGACCACATCCAATCTGAATTCAAACCTAATTCTAACACTTCCAACATACACCAATTGGTCACAAATGACCATTTCTCACCTCAAACAAGGTCAAACACACCATTTGACCACTTCTCCAATTTTTGTCTTCCAAACCCTAGGTGCCAAACCCTAATTATCCTAATTGTTACATTTCACTAAATCAAGGCCTACTAACATCATTCCTCAACTCAATTAAGCTTCCATACACTTTTAATTTCATCAAATTCATGCATTACCATGGCAAACCCTAGCTGGCCGAAATCCCTACCTAGGCCTCCAATACTTATTTTCATTTCATTTTAAGCATTCTAAGAAGTTTAATTCATGCATTTAAACATAATAATTCAACTAGAAATTAAAAGTTTGGCTTACTAACCTTTCTTTGAATTTCAAATCCTTCAATTCTCTATCTTTTTCCCTTTCTTTTCTCCTTTAATCTTCTTCTCAAGTGGTAATAGCAAGTTTTAATTAAGAATCTTGGAGAATTTATGGGAAATTTTGGGGATTAAGAAGCTTAAAATTAAGCTTCCATGGAGGATTGTGAGAGAAAGGGAGAGGGAAGGAGTGCCACGGCAAGGAGAAGAAGAAGAAGTAAAAAAAAATATTTTTAATTTTTGTTTTTATTCCACATAATTGACTTGGTCAAAAAAATTTAAATAAATTAAAAATTAATTGATGTCATGCATGATGTCACACACATGATGTCATAAGTCCATTTTCTTTTCTTTTCTTTTATGTGTTTTTAAACTAATTTAATTTACAATTATCCAATGATAATTTCAAAAAATTTAATTATTAAGTTTATTGCATCATGCGTGATGTCATGCATGATGTAACAAACCTTTTCACTTTTTCAACTTTTCTTTTTTTTTTTTTCATTTATTTTTCTTTAGTTCTTTAATTTAATTCCCGATTCCAAAAATTCTCTTTTCTCCGATTTTATTTGACAGTTAGGTCAGGAGTCAGCTCCAGGGGTCAATTAACCAAATTGCCCTTCGCCGGTTCGACCCGGTTTGCAAATAATTCAATATTTCTTCTGGATCTCTGACCTAATTATTTGACCGGCTTAACAATTCTTTTTCATGATTTTCTCTTTTCCACTGTGTTCGAAATAGTCCTAAGGACCACGGCGTCACATTTTACGGTTCGAAATTTGAGTTTAAATCGACCTCGCAGTCCTTCCCGAGAAGGTCACCCATCGCTGTGACTCTTGGCTCATTTAACTTCTTATGTTCTGTTTTTCTTATTTATACTTAACTAATTGATAATTACTAATTATTTCTGTTCAAGGCTTATCTAAGTGTCTTGGACGTGGTTCTAATCCCCTTAATTATCCGGACCGACACCGGTCACTGGAATAGTGAAATATACCAGGCTATACAAATAGGGGTGTTACAATTCTCTCTCCCACTTAAAATAATTTCGTCCTCGAAATTGTGTCCACTATCTGTCCTCAAATAGTCATACATGTTGTTTTCTCATGTTTTTCTCACATTTCTACGTAGTTTCATAATCGAAATAATGGTCCGTAGCACTTTAACCAATACTATTTACTCATCGATTGCTCACCTCGTGTGCCAAGTTTCTTATGAGCTTCTGTCATAAGTTAGATTCAAATTCATTTCAATTTTTAAGGTAAGTAAATCTGTGTGCTAGTGGATCCACTTTTTCTAGGATCTCGTGTGATTCTATATAATGAGAACTTAGTCTTTCTCCTTTTTACATATTCTTATAATCTTCATTCCTCTGAGTCTGTGTAAGACTTCTAACAATCTCATGTAACGTTTAATTTTTTTGTACAATCATAACCTTTTCTTACTATTGCTTTTAGCAATTATTTTCCTTTGTAATCTCTTCTTTTTTTTGATTCCACAACTTAACTTTGATTATTTTATTTTTCAATCTTATTCTCTTCCTTAACTTGACTGTCAAGTCATAATTTAGCACTTCTTATCATCCCTAATAACTCCGTTATACTTCAATATTACTTTGATTTGGTCCGTAGACCATTCTAGTCAACACTTTAACTAATATTCATAACGTTTCTTTATTACATTTGCACCAACTATTCTAATTTTTACTTCCATAAATTTTTTCTTCTATCGATATTCTATAGCTTATTTTGCACTGATGTGTAGTTATTACTTTCTTTGTACTGAACTATAACCTTTCAATATTCTAACTTTAGAGTTTTAAATCCCAGGTTAGGATTTTCAAACTCCTTTCCAATAAGAAAACTTTATCTTATCATAACTATACCGAAACAGATGTCGTTTGCAGCTATTCTTATCCTTGTGTACTATTGGGTAGTACGTAGCTCTACACAATAAATCTCAAGTCAGTACTGTAATCTGCAGCTTACAGCACAACATCAAGAATATTATATAGTTACTATGATACATCCCAATAGATCAAACTTCCTCTTATCTTATTTCTTTCAAATTCACTAATATCTTAAACTTATTTTGATTATGGTACCCACTGACATTTATCAGCAGTAATACCTTTACCCGCATCTAAGGTAGCTATATTACTATAACTTACTTTTAGGTTCTCTTGCCTTACCTAATTAGGCTTACTAATTAACTTTACAAATTCTTGTGTGCTAGCAAATACTTTTCACTAACAAACTCTTCCAAAATTAATTTTTAAAAGACTAGTCACTAACATATAAAAAAATTTATTTTTTTTAACACATATACATATCTTAGTTAAGAATCGAGAAAATACCAGCAACCATGTCAGAAGTCTCATCCTCGTCCCTCTGTCTCATAGTATATACTCTCACTGGAGCATCACCTTGTCCTGATTGATTCACAGTACTCTGACTTCCAGGTGTACTACCCCTACCTCTGCCTCTGTCTCTACCAACTACTAGTAAACTCTTTGGGGTAGAAACTTGGGCTGATCCTTCTGATGTGGTAAATGATCCATAACGGCATGGACTTACGCAATCCTTAATAAAATGACCAGTCCCTCCACAATTAAAACATGCTCCTATAGCTCTATAACATACTCCACTATGTGGTTTACCACAAGTCTCACAAAGTCGATCCGACAGTGTATTTCTGCGTGTCTATTGAGTTTGCTGATCGGATCAGGGTGGTTTTTGTCCAGAAGATCTACCTCTACCCGATTCGCGTGAACTAGATCCTCCAAAATGTTTTCTCTTCCCCGAACTACTTTCTGTAGTTTGACTAGTAGCTTTTTCTATTTTCTCTTTCTCTTCTATACTCTTTTTCACTGCTCCTTCTGATTCTATCCTTTCCATTTCCAGGGCTTGTGAAATCAATTCAGAAAAATTCTAGTGTCGGAATCCCACCACATGCATTCTCAAGCTAGGCCTCAACCCAGCCTCAAACCTCTTACACCGGTCTCTGGGGGTGGTGACCAAACTTCCGGTATAGTGGCTTAATCAAGAGAAATCTCACTTATACTCTGCTACAGTTCTGTCCCCTTGCTTCAGACTTAAAAACTCTTACAGCTTCATGTCTACATAAGTATCGGGGACCCACTTCTGTCGAAATTCCCTTAAAAAGTCTGCCCATGTGAGGACTGGTCGCTCTACCAGGCTGTGGGGGATGGTCTTCGACCACTCATATGCATCCCCTTGCAGAAGTGATACTGAATATTCAAACTTCAACTCTTCTACACACTACAGCTTTTTGAAAACTCGTTCCATTCTCTCTAACCACTGTTCTGCCTCCAGTGGATCTACTGTTCCTTTGAATTCTGTAGCCCCAAATTTCATTAACTTCTCATATTGCCGAGCCAGAGGCTGTGATTGTGCTGCAGGTGCTTGCATCTGAGTTTGAGGTGGCACATTTCCCGCCATTTGTTGGAAAAATATAGCCATCTGCTGTGCAAACTGAGCAGGAAACTGCGGTGCTAGAGTAAGAGCTGGAGTGGCTGACCCACTCACGTTCTGGAGTGCTGGGGCTTCCCCTTGGACCTCAGCCTCAACAGATTGTTCCACGGAATGATTTCCCTCTTCCATTCTGTTTCTCAAAAATTTCTACTTCCTGAGATCAAACACAAGGAGGTCGACCTCCGTTAGTGCATATTCATTATATAAATATGTCATATGTATCAATTAAAGACACTTAAGCAGTTGTACTTATCAAAAAAAATATTCACACACATAATCAAAATTTATTGCAAAACCATGCTCTGATACCACTAAAACATGTCATACCCTACCCCTTAGTAAGATGTAACATGATCCCGTAGTACATCTAATGATTTACGGTACTTCGCCTACCGATAACCCATTAAATATACTATAAGGGATTTTAAAACTATTTTCTTACATTTTGAAAGTGGTGAGCATTTTGGTAGGAAATAAAAACATTTGATTGAAGTTTGAAAACTAGTTAAGATTTTTGTCCCATTTTATTTTTCCGCAAATTTTATAAAAATTTCGGCATAGTGCCGTCTGTATTTGGGAAAAACAGTTCTTCAAAAACCTGAAAAAAAACACTTCCAATAATTTATCTCATCAACTTCATCAAATCAAGATCCATCACAACCAATCTCAACATCATTTCTCAAATTCCAAAAATTCAAATTAGTAATTTCCAATTCAAATAACATCCAAAATAATATTAAATAATTTCATTCAAATTAAAACAAAATACTTTCATTCATACTTCATTAAAGTTAAAACAAATTACATACATCATTCCAAAAATTTACATTAGGAAAAATCCAAAATAACATTATTACAATTTACTGTATAACTGCTCAACTTTACATTAATACATATGACATTAAACTATTTACATCAAAATAAACTATAAGGGTATAACTAAATACCCGTACAAATACCTCCGTGTAGTACCAAAGATCAGTAGCTCACTCTACTACTTTTTCTTTGTCTCTATCTACGACAGCAAAGAAAGCTATCGCTGAGTATAAAAATACTCAGTGGTGCACAATAAATATAAAATACAAAATATAAAACATTTGTCATTAATTTATAGTTCAAATATTTCACAATCACATTTCACAAATTTTTTTTTTCAAATCACATTTGTAACAAATCACAATTTAAACATTTCACAAATTTCAAAACTTAATATAATATAAATTTGATCAAACAATTTAATAATCATAGTGTTGCCAATCAATAACACAACTTAGGCCATGACACAAAATTTCTAAACATGTCGTGTTGTACACCACGACAAGGAAAACTCACCCCACTAATCGAAATCAATGAGGGAGGTGGCTAGCTAGCTAATGAGTACTCATCCAAACTCACCTCAGACTAGCAAGCCAGAGAGGGAGGAATATAATCAAATATCAAACTCAACCCACAAGTGGAGGAGGAACATATTAATATTGCCATGCCAAGTGTGAATTAAAAACAATTTAAATCAAGTTATTCAAATATTTTATGCAAAACACAATCAATTTCTAAAGTCAAATTTCCATTCCCAATGTGGCAACACAGTAGTTCTCAAAACCCATAATTAACACAAAAATTGCACAATGCATAACTAAACAATTTTCTATGAGAAAATGATAAATTAAGGTTTATTATGCACAAACCTGACGTGAGTCACCTCTAGGCCTTGACTCAGTCTCTTAGACCTTCTGGGTCTTTTTCAGCTAAAACACAAAATTTATAGTGTCTCAGTATCCTTGCTTCATAATAATTCCAATAATTAATTTTAATATGTTTAAACTTACATTCTTGCAAATTTTCATGTTGAGGTTACTATTCATGGTACTATTTAAGTCAAAATATTGACTTTCTTATGCTTAAAAGGTATGAAAACTCACTATACTCACATACCACATTTTGGTCACCAATTTTGTTGGTTTTGGTTGTTTTCTCAAAACTTAGGTCTTTTAAGTAAAATTGCAAATTTTCAGTTTTGGTGTCCTGTATTTTACTGTTTTATTGGTCATGTTGCTGTTAGAATTTGGCTAAGTTTTCTTCATAGAAATTGTTCCTTAATGTCTTAACTTTATTTTCCTTTTTGAATCACTCCATTTGGAGTTTTGTAGCTCAAGTTATAGCCATTTGAACATGGCTGGCCGGATTGGCCTGACCCAGATTTCAGGGCACCAAAACTGGTTCTAGCAGTTTTAGGTCACCAAATTTGGGTGGCCAAATGACTTAGTTAAGGGTATAATTTGAGTTTATGTTCTTCATAAAATTTGTAGGTCTATATCTCAGCTTTCTACTGGTAAAATTTCAGGTCAGTTAGACCTGCCTAGCTCATGTTATGGCCAAATGAACAAATACTATTCATTTGGTCATTTTTGTACAGGACAGAATACCTAAGTCCGGATTTGGTTAATTTGTTCACTATGCTATGGTCACTTTTTGGGCATGATTCCTAAATGAAAAATGTGCCATTTTGTGTCTAGTTTCATTCCCAATTGGCCTCACACCAATTGGGTTGGTAAATTTTCAGTTTTGGTCCCTGTAAGGGACCTTGGTCCTGCTTCCTGCAAACTGACCACATCCAATCCGAATTCAAACCTAATTCTAACACTTCCAACATACACCAATTGGTCACAAATGACCATTTCTCACCTCAAAAAAGGTCAAACACACCATTTGATTACTTTTCCAATTTTTGTCTTCCAAACCCTAGGTGCCAAACCCTAATTACCCTAATTGTTACATTTCACTAAATCAAGGCCTACTAACATCATTCCTCAACTCAATTAAGCTTCCATACACTTTTAATTTCATCAAATTCATGCATTACCATTGCAAACTCTAGCTGGCCGAAATCCCTACCTAGGCCTCCAATATTTATTTTCATTTCATTTTAAGCATTCTAACAAGTTTAATTCATGCATTTAAACATAATAATTTAACTAGAAATTAAAAGTTTAGCTTACTAACCTTTCTTTGAATTTCAAACCTTCAATTCTCTATCTTTTTCCCTTTCTTTTCTCCTTCAATCTTCTTGTCAAGCGATAATAGCAATTTTTAATCAAGAATCTTGGGGAATTTATGGGAAATTTTGGGGTTTAAGAAGCTTAAAATTAAGCTTCCATGGAGGTTTGTGAGAGAAAGGGAGAGGGAAGGAGTGCCACGGCAAGGAGAAGAAGAAGAAGTAAAAAAAAATCTTTTTAATTTTTGTTTTTATTCCACATAATTGACTTGGTCAAAAAAAAATTTTAATAAATTAACAATCAATTGATGTCATGCATGATGTCACACACATGATGTCATAAGACCATTTTCTTTTTTTTTATGTGTTTTTAAACAAATTTAATTTACAATTATCCAATGATAATTTCAAAAAATTTAATTATTAAGTTTATTGTATCATGCATGATGTAACAAACCTTTTCACTTTTTCAACTTTTTTTTTCTTTTTTTTTTATTTATTTTTCTTTAGTTCTTTAATTTAATTCCTGATTCCAAAATTTTCTTTTCTCCGATTTTATTTGACAGTTAGGTCAGGAGTCAGCTCCAGGGGTTAATTGACCAAATTGCCCCTCGCCGATTCGACCGGGTTTGCAAATAATTCATTATTTCTTCTGGATCCCTGACCTAATTATTTGACCGGCTTAACAATTCTTTTTCGTGATTTTCTCTTTTTCACTGTGCTCGCAATAGTCCTAAGGACCGCGGCGTCACATTTTACGGTTCGAAATTTGAGTTTAAATCGACCTCGCAGTCCTTCCTGAGAAGGTCACCCATCGCTGTGACTCTCGGCTCATTTAACTTCTTATGTTCTATTTTTTTTTATTTATACTTAACTAATTGACAATTACTAATTATTTGTGTTCAAGGCTTATCTAAGTATCTTGGACGTGATTCTAATTCCTTTAATTATCCGGACCGACACCGGTCACCGGAATAGTGAAATATACCAGGCTATGCAAATAGGGGTGTTACATTTAAAAATTATAAAATTATTATACAATTATATATGATTATTTTTTAAATTAAAAAAATTAAATTTTTTATTTTCAATATTAAAATTGATAAAGAAATTAATTAATTAAATTGAATTCTTACAAAATAATGTTTTCCAAACATGGAAAAACGAAAAATACTCCATTGCTGATTTTCTATTATTTAGCATCGTTTGGAGCTAAAAATTATTGAGCAAAGCTTGAAAACAAAGCTTTTGCCTTTGTGCAAAGAAAGGGAGCATGAGGTTTTAATTAAATGGTAACTTTTATAGTTCATTCTTAAATTTTGTTTGGTATTTTACTTTTGTCCTTAACTTCAATTTATTATTAAAAAATCTCTAAATTTTAATTATGTTTTACAAAAATCCGTCCAATCTGTTATAACCTTCTATAGTAGGCTTTTAGGTTAAACAATAATAAAAATTACCTTTTTTTACCCTAATTTCTCTAATGGTAAAAAAATACAGGCCATTTTAATCATCAATTGAATCTATTACAAAACTATTAATGCCATCACAAAAATTTGTTTCTGGTAAAGAAGAAGGCTTTACCCATCACTAAAAAATGTTAAAACTGTATTTGTAAACGTCATACTACAAGTTAAAATGATTTTTCGTTTGGAAATCTGCTATTACAAGTTAGAGAGATTTTTTTAAAATAAAATTAAAATTTAAGATTTTTTTAGTAACAAATTAAAATTAAGAGATAAAAATAATACACGGCACAAAATTTAAAGATGGACTATAAAAATTACCCCTAATTAAATGATCAAATCGTCTTAACCAGCAACGCATTGTTTTGGTCTGACCAAACCCATTTGGCCAACCCTTATTTTTTCCTATAATCCTCAAACTTCAAAATCTTATTTTAATTTCAAAATGATGAAACCAAAGTAAAATATTCACAAAAATGTAATTCTATATTCTATTTTCATGAATTTTCTAAAATTTCTAGGCTATTACAATGTCATTTGGTATATAATTTGTAAATATTGTTCATAGTTTTATTTCTAGTTAGTGACATATACTTCTGATATTTTCTAATAATTAATAAATCACATAAAATTATATAGGTAAAAAATTAAAATAATAATTATAATTAAGTTGTAAAAGTATGTAATATATATTGGCATAGTGACAACCACTTCTAATTTAAAATTTATTTAAAGGAATAAAATAATAATTTCTTTTTTTTATTCAGAAATTTATTATTACAAGTTAAAGAAATATTTTTTAAAATAAATTAAAAATTGAATGATACTATCGACCCAAATTAGAGTATATGATAAAAATAAAACAACTCTATAAGTTGAGGGATATATTGTGATAACACATTGCCATGAAAAATGCCAATTTGATTAACAGTTTCCCATGCAATTTTTTTAATGGATTATGCTCTTCATTAAAATAAAATAAAAAAATAAAATAAAAAAAACTAGTCAAAGTGGCATTTTTGTTTGCCACCAAAAGCTGTTGGTTTTGACTCTTCAAGAAAGGCCAACTCCATTCTTCCCTACAACCCACGTAACTTTTTTAGTTTGTTTCAAATGTACATTACTTTGGTCAATTATTTTATATGAACATTACTTACCTTTTTTTAAACTAGATCATTCAAAATTTTTACCTGAAAATTAAATTAAGACATCTTGACTTGAAATGATTCGCAACTTATAAATTTATCATAATATAGCCCAAAATATTCTCTCTGTGGCAGTTTGATGGATAACCAGAATCAATTCATAACTTATAATCCATTTAAAAATCAAGACCCAAAGACCAGCAATCTGAATTAACTCGAATCTAAATGACCCAAATCTAAATTCATTTAACCTAACTCGTTCGCCACATATACTTAAGATTTCATTCCTTCAACCCAAAAAAATTATTTCTTTCAACTTGATGTCATTTGACTTGAAGTTACCGAACCGTGCCAGAAGATCGAGACAATTTGAAATGGAAATTTTTAAACATGATATGGTTATGGTTCTACCAATTTTTCAATCCCCAAAATTCGGCATGATTTTGGAGATTTTTCAATTCTCGAACTATACCGAACCGCGCATAGGCATAGGTCTGTGATTGGAATCAACTTCTGGGCCACTGCTGTTGATAGGATGAGAATTATTCCCCTTGAATTGGAGATGGGTCACCAATCTTCCATCAGGGTAGAATAAAATTGAACATCTGTATACTAAGTGATTCTAATAGCAATCTATATATATATATATATATATATATATATATATATATATATATATATATATATATATATATATGCTCTATCTGATTGAGATTCCCTATCTTGACTATATATTTGTTATGTTTTCAAGTTCACATCACAGATTGGAATTGATAGCACACTGAATATATTTTACTAAATTAAGAGAAACGATGTTTTTCTTTCTATCTAATTTTAGCTCTATCATCCTCTCAAATAGTCATCAGTGGACATACCGAAAATACACAATACCTATTTGATTGTTTTTTCCCTATATTTTGCAGGAATTCATCAACTAGAGAGAATTGGGAATTTTCCAAGATTTATCTTGTAGGAATATTTTTTTTTTCTGTGGAATCTTGAAATTCCTATTACTACAGTAAAGGATGAGAAAGAATGATAGAACTTTTTTTTTCGTAAATACTACAATTAAGTGGATAACCATAACCTCATCTAATTCAATTCTTTAAACTCCTAAGACATTTATATTTGATGACTTATTGAACATATTTATGGTGAGAGCCTATAAAGAGAGGCTACACGCAAATTACGTGGATGATGAGTAATTAAAAGAATTCTTTCTTTATTAAAGTAATTTTTATTTTTTCTCTTAAATTATTTTATATTCTTGTTATATTTTTTATAAATTTCCTTTAATTTATAACATATTATCAGCACGAATTTACTTTATAGAATCAATTTTAAATTAAAAATTTATTTTCTTATACGAAATAAAGTAATTCTTTTTATATTATTATTTTATAAATTTATTATATATGTTTTAGAACATTAAATGTACATTTAAATATGTATGTTTCTTAAGAAAATTATTGATAATTTTATTTTCTTAATATATGCTCATATATTTATAATAATCAATATTAATCGGTGAACTAGTAAGTTGTTAATTAGGATAATGAATTGTTTTAATAGTTATTTGATATCTTATTAACAATTTATAATTATGTATTTATAATGCTATATCTATTATTTTGGTTATGTTTATGTTTAATATTTAATTATTAGTTATTTTATTATTTGATTTATTTTTTTTGAATAATTTTTTTTAAAAAAATAAATTTATAATATTTAAAAAAATTCTTTAATATTTGTAATGCATTATTAATTATTTAAAAATTTAATTAGTTTATTTATTTTATTTAAAGTTATCTATAATTTATTCTAATTATTATTGTTATTTTATATTAGCTTACATCATGTCAAATCTTGCCAAACTTGAGTTTGTGGACCTTGATATAACGGACCAAAATTATTTATCATGGGTGCTTGATGCTAAAATTCACCTTGATGCTAAGGATCTTGGACATACAATTCAAGTAGGAAAACTAACATCAACCCAAGATAAAGCAAAACCAATGAATTTTCTATGTCATCACTTGCATGAAGGGTTAAAAGCAAAATATTTAATAGTAAAAAATCCACTTGAATAGTGAAATAATTTAAAAAAAATGATATGACCACCAAAAAACGGTAATACTACCTAAAGATCATTATGATTTGATACATCTACTACAATTACAATATTTTAAAAGCATAAGTAAGTATAATTATGCTCTACTTTTAAAATAAATTCTCAATTAAAATTATGTGGAGAAAAGATTATAGATGAGGACTTATTAAAAAAAAAAATCTTTTGAACTTTTCATGTTTCAAATGTGCTCTTGCAGTAACAATATCGTGAAAAGAGTTTTAGAAAATATTCAAAATTAATTTCATGCTTACTTGTAGCTGAGCAAAATAACAAGTTACTGGTGAAAAATCACGAAACTCGTCCCACTGGATCTGCTTCATTCTCTAAAACGAATGTACCAATATATAATTATGATTGTGGTCATGGTCGTGGGTGAGGATGTAGTGGTTACTTTTATCATAGTGGTAATAATAATAATAATAATAATAATAATAATAATAATAATAATAATAATAATAATAATAATAATAATAATAATTCTACCACCAGAAATAGAATAATTATGAAGAAAAGAGAAAAATAAGAGCGTTCAAAATTACCATTCAAAAGGTACAAAAAAATTCATGTTATTGATGCAGTATAAAAGGCCATTGGTCATGTACCTATCGTATGTCTGAGCATCTTGTTAGGCTTTATCAAGCCTTTACAAAAAAAATAAAGAGACAAATTTTGAGGCCATTTAACTATTAAAATGATGAAGTTGAGGCAAATTTTGCATGCAAAGATGATGATTTCAATGGAATTATTGAGACAACACATTTAGATATAGCAGATTTCTTTGAAATCATGAGTGTATAATTGCTCTTGTTGCTCACTTTCGTAAAAGGACTCATCTATCCCTGCATCCCTATATCTGAGGTCAAGGGAAAGGGGTAAGCTTCTAAAAGCTCAGTGAGTAAAGTAACCAAACATACATAAATGTTCTTTCTCATTTCATACCTATTCGATGCATCATCCAAATGAATTTTTACATTATAAACATTTCACATAAAATGGAATTGTCATCAGTGATTTCCTAAATCCAATGTGCCCAGCTCATACAGAGACTCCTCAAGACTTTCACTTAATAAATAGTGAGTCAGGGGCTTATTAGGCCTCACCTGGTCTTACCAAATCATATAATGCATGATTATATTATAAAACATATCCATAACTTGGTGGAAAATAGTGGATCATCCAATATCCATTGTCCATCAATAATAAATATGTAGAAATGAACACATTTATGTTCTAGATACATACATTCTATAGAATAATGAAATGATACATGTGGATGATGATGAGTTTAATTTAAATACATTCAGGTTCACTACGATTAGTGTTACTTACCTCTTGTAGCCTATCAAACACTTCACTCAAATGGTAACTATCCTTGGTTCCTTAGCTTTTCAAGTCTCTCAAGTATGATCCTATAAACATTAGTACCTAATGAGTTAATTGAAGCTCTACAACTCTATAAACATATCAAACATCTTATTTTACGACATTTCAAATCATAAAATCATGTTTTGGAGCCTTAAAACAAAAGGAGAAATAAGGTTAGCATAACCAACTTTGGCTTGCGAAGTCTTAAACTTCAAATGTCCTTTTAGTCCAAAACGATTACGGCTATTGAAGTCTTGAACTTTGACTGAACCTAGAAATTTTCTAGATTTTCTCGAGAAATTGCATGACTTCAGCCATTAAAATAATGGTTTTCAGCAGCCAAACCTAGAAATTTCTAGAATTGCCAGGTTGAAAACCTGCAAAATCTTACTCTCAAACACACCAAAACTCAAGCCAAGCTCCAAAATACAATCCAAACATCACAACACATAACTAGGGCCTAAAACAACTGGAATTTAAGTTCAAAGTCCACATGCATCCATCATGAACATGAATTTAAAGTTCTACCTAACTTCAAACACAACATTCATAAGAAAATCTTAAATTCTTCTAAGGAAACTAGCCATTTAAAACTTATAAACACGTAAACTTGACAAAAGCAAAACAAAACACGTATTTGCAAAGGTTCATCAAAATCCCCCAACATCCAAAAATTTTCCTTAACTATACTAAGATCAAAATTCCTCAAACTTCACATGCCATAAAAGCTATACAATCTAACACTTATAAACATGCTTGGATCCTTCTAAAATATTAAAAGAAAATAAGGATTGCCTCTTTTTCCTTTGAGCTTGAGAAAAAGGATAATGGGTGGATGAAGTCTTCAATTCACCCTTGATCTTGAAGTGTCCCAAGCATTCAAACACTCAATTTTCTTAGCAAAGACTTACTCTATTGCATGTAACAATGATGCAGAAAAGGAGAGAAATTTGACTTTCTTTGAAGAAAATCAAACTAAATGGGTTGTATATACCCCTGTTGTAAAGGGGATTTTGGCTTTCGAAAGTCATTCTTCCAATTGCCGAAGTCTGTATTGTTCAGAAAGAGAACTTAGGTTCTCTCAACCTAACACATGATACTCACTCCTACATGCAACCATACACACATACATACACTTTCCACCACCATTCCCTTACTTGGGAATCTTGAGTTCCACCAGAATATTTCATCAATGATAGAAATTTCGACATCAAAAAATGGTAGGTGTTACATTCTCCCCCTCTTAGGAACATTTGTCTTCGAAAGTTAAAATAACTCACATAACAACATAACAAACATAGCATAACAAAACAAACAAGCATAATAAGCATAAAATGATGTAACTAGAACAAGTGGGGATATTGCTGTGACATGGAGTCACAAGTTTCCCACATGCAGTCTTCCATGGTATGGTGATTCCAAAGAATTTTGACCATAGGTATCTCTTTGTTCCTCGGCTTCCTTATCTATGTGTCTACAATCTGGACAGGTTGTTCGGCATAAGAAAGATCCTCTGAAAATTTTATGTCTGGTTCACTTATAACCTTATTTGAATCTAACATGATCTTCGTAACATAAAAAAAAAATGAAAATTTCGATGGATCCTCTCTATTTTTGGTGGCAAAGCTAGCTTATAACATACATTTTTTATCCTTTGCAGTACTTCATATGGTTTAATATACCTCGGAGGCATTTTGCCTCTCCTCCCAAATTGATAACATCTTTTATTGAAAATAACTTTAGAAGCACCATATCCCCCACCTGGAAAACCACTTCTTTTCTATGAAGATCTGCATAGCTCTTTTGTCTATTGGCTATTGTCTTCAACCTTGCCTTAATTAGAGGCATAGCTTAATCGGTGATTTCCACCCACTTCATCCCTGTTAAGGCCCTTACTCCTAGTTCTTCCTAACACACAGGAGATCTACACTTCCTTCCATATAAAGCTTCATATGGTGCCATTCCGATGCTTGAGTGATAGCTATTGTTGCATGCGAACTCAACTAAAGGAAGGTATTTTTCCATGACCCTCTAAAATTAAGTACACACATTCTTAGCATATCCTCCAAGGTTTGTATGGTCTTTTCTAATTATCCATATGTCTAAGGATGGAAAACTATACTGAAGTCCAACCTAGTGGCTAACTCACTCTGAAAACACTGCCAAAACCTTAATGTGAACTGTGGTCCTTTGTCAAAGATGATCATCACTAGAGCTCCATGTAACTTTATAATTTCTGCCACATACACCCGAGCTAACTTATCTACAGAATAGTTAGCTCTTACAAGAATGAAGTGAGTAGTCTTGGTCAACCAGTCCACTATCACCTAAATCGAGTCATGTCTATTGGAGGCTATTAGTAACCCCATAACAAAGCCCATGGCCACATTCTGCCGTTTCCATTCTGGAATGGGTAGTGGGTTAAGCATTCTCGTTGACTTCTGATGTTCCAGCTTCACTCTTTAATAGACCTTATAAGTAGACACAAATTATGCAATCGCTTTCTTCATGGAAGGCTACCAATATAACTTCTTTAGATTTTGATACATTTTGGTGGCTCCGGGGTGTACGCTATACCTAGTATTATGAGCTTCTCTCATAATGTCTCCCTTGAGCCTAATATCTGGTACACATAACTTGTTGTCATATCTCAACACTCCTTTCCCATCAAATCAGAACTCAAGGTTCTTATCCTGCTGCACTTCTTCAGCTGTCCTTGCCAATTCAGGGTCTTCGTGCTGTCTCTATGCCATTTGTCTCAAGTACACTGGTGCCATTTTCATCTGAGCTATCTAGGTACCTTTAACTAATGATTCCAACTGTAATTCTCTCCAATCAACTAGTGTAACTCCTTCAAGATAGGTTGTCTTTCCATAAATATATGAGCAAAACTGCCAAATGATTTCCAGTTGAAGGCTTTTGTAATAAAATTTGCCTTCCTTGGGTGGTACTGGATGGTAAAATCATAATCACTAAACAGTTCTATCCATCTTCTCTGTCTGAGATTTAGCTCTTTTTAATTGAAGATGTACTAAGGACTCTTATGGTCTATAAAGATTTCACTTTTAGCACCATATAAATAGTGTCTCCACATCTTTAGGGCGAAAAATACAACCGTTATTTCTAAGTCATGAGTGGGATAGTTAGCTTCATGCTTCTTTAATTGCCTTGAAGCATAAGCTAATTACTCTGCCATTCTACATGAGAACACACCCTAAACCCTGTAACACCCCTATATTCGGTAGTGCGTTTTACTGTTCTGGTGACCAGTGTCGGTCCGGACAGCTAGGATGCCTAGAACTATATTTAATTGTTAGTGAGGAGACATCAAATAATGAAATACAAGAAAAGAAAATACAAGAAAAACAAAGGAAAAATAATAGCAATGAAATGAACTAAGTTAAACGAGCCAAAGACCGCAAAGAATGGGTGACCGTGACGGAAGTTACTACAGTAATAACCGAATCAGGACTGTAGGGAACCCTCGGAATTTAGTTTCGAGAAATAATTAAAGACTTATTGAAGTATAAATGTCCTTAGAAATATCAAAGAAAAATTAATTAATTAGTACAAAGAAAAACGAGAAATCGAGAAAATGACAAAACTCGGTGTTACCGAAAAATCGGGAATACAACCCAAATAGGGGCATTGTGGCCATTTGACACCTAGAGTTAGCTTTTGACCTAAATGTCAATGAAAAATAAATGGTATTACATTTGGGAAAATTAAATGAAAAATGGAATTAAAGATAAAATGTAAATTAAGAGAAATTAAGGTTAAAATTGTAATTTTTAAAACCTTAGATTATAATATCATTAATCTAGGTTTAGTGGAGCACTAAGTGGATACATTAATACTTAAAATGAGGGCAGAATCTTCCACTCACTTCATCATCCTCACCAAGCTCTCCCATGGCCGAAAATGGTGTCCCAACTTTCCTCCATGGAAACCACCCATGCAAGCTTGAGATCACCTTCATTTCAAGCTAAATTCTTGAACTTCCTTCATTAATCTTTGTCTACACACCTTGGGCAGCAATAAGGGAGCAAGAATGATAAATTTTGGTGAGGTTTTGAAGTCCAAAAGAGGTAAGTGGGTGTTTTCAATTCTTGTTTCATTAAAAGTGTAACCAAGGTTGTGGGTAGTTGATTTATGGAAGAATTTTTTATGTTTGATGAATTATTGGAGTTGAGCCATTTCGGCAGCCATGAAACCTCACCATGAACAGCTTGTCCTTGCATGTAAATGGTTGTTTGGATGTTGATTTAAATGTTTAATTGTATTGAAGTTGAATTCCATGTGTAAAGTTTGATTTGTAAGCTTGAAAAGTGAAAATGGAAGTTGATGGGTTTGTGTAAACTTGTGGCAGCCTCATGAAGAAGATTGAAGTGTTTAAGTTCTTGAAATATTGTTGAATTATGTTGCTTATGGTGGCAGCATGTGTATGTGAATAATTGTTTGGATTTGGACATGTAAATGAGGTATGTTCATGCGGTTAAATTATGTAAATGGACTTTGGAAAATTTTGTGTTATAGTGTGTATATTGACAATGGTTACAAGCTATCCAAAATGACCAAAATGTGTTGTTAAGTATGTTTATGGTATGGTACAAACCAGAATTGGCATGAAAGAGTTAGCTTGGTAAGTATAGAATGTGTAATTGGTAAGTGATGAAGAATGTGTAGTAGGGCAGTGTATGTTTTAGCTTAGAACCTTAAGTGTGTGACTCCAATTGGTATGAGACCAATTGGAGGTGAAACTAGGCACAAAATGTGCCAACTTTCATGAAGGAAGCTTACCTAAATTATGCCTAGAAGGTGATTTGAAAAATGACCAAATCCGGATTAGTGACTTGAAAGCCTGAAAATTGAGCATTTAGCAGCAGTTAGTGTTTTGACCATAACTTACTCAAAATAGGTCCAATTGACCTGAAATTTTTACCGTGAATAGCTTAGACATAGATCTAAAATTCTTATGAAGATATCAAAGCTCAGAAATGACCAGAACCAAGCCAAATAGCTTGCAAAATTTTAGGTACCAAAACTGGCCGAACCAAAAGTGACATAAAAATGACCTAAGCCTACCATTTTAGTGCATTCTGTCCAGCATTGGTAAATTGACCATATCTTGGCCTAAACAACTTAGAATGACCTGAAATTTTACCCCGTGTGCAATAAGACACAGACCTACAAGTTTGTAGTTTGGACCGGAACCCGAAAACTGAGGGAACTATGTCGTCCGGCTAGGTCAAAATAGTACACCGAAATTCGGTAAATTGCAATAAAATGCAATACACTTGGAAATGAAATTGGTAACATATGCCAACACTAAAGGGCTATAAAATGTGACATATTGGTAACAATAGAATTGACTCACTTAGAGTGCATCAAGGTTCAACATTATAGGTTGACTAATGAAATGAATTGAAGGGAATAGTACCAAGAAAATTTAAATATTGGATTTTATTGTTTGAAACAAATTCATTGAGTACTGAAATACTTTAAATTGTGTGTTTTAGTTGAAAAGGATATTGAGAAGCATAAGGAACACTGAGTTAGGGCCAAGAGGCATATATCAGAGGTTTATGCACAATACTTTTTATATTCACTGCTTTTACTAGAAAATTTATTTGGAGAATTGAGTTATGAATAATTTTTTATTGTTTTGACTTGGGAATTTTATTTGGAAATTATTGTGTTGCCTACTTTGCAAATGGAAATTTTGAGATAAAATATGATTTGTGGTTTGTATGAAATATTTAAATATTGTGATTTGGAATTATTTTTATTCACACTTAGCATGACAATATTACTATATTCCTCCTCCATTTATGGGGTGAGTGTGATTATATTCCTCCCTCTTTGACTTGCCAGTCTGAGGTGAGTGTGAATGAGTACTCATTATCTAGCTAGCTACCTCCCTCATTGATTTCGATTAGTGGGGTGAGTGTGCCTTGTCGTGATATACACACGGCATGTTCGAAAAATTTGTTCGAAAAATGAGTACTCATTATCTAGATAGCTTTTTCATTACTGTCGCAGGTAGACAGACGGACAAAGCAGCAGAGTAGGCTGCTTGTGCTACATTTTGAGATTTCGCCGGTATATTGAGTATACCATATTTTATAGTTTTTATTGTAATGTATGTGCTCTGTATGTATATATTGTACTTGGTCTTGAGCAGTTGTAAACTAAAATTGTAAATTATTTTGGCTTGTAAAAATATTGTGACATATTTCTTTTATCTCATCTTTTGGGAACACTGGAAAATTGATTATTGAACTGAGTTGATAATGTTGAGAAAATTATTGTGTTGAATTGTTATTGGAGTTTGGGATTGAGAAATATATTGGAAGTGTTTTTTTTTTACAGGTTTTAAAAGAACTGTTTTATTCAAAATACAGATGGCACTCAGCCAAAATTTTTACAGAAATTATTAATACTTCAAATGTGTTATTTGGTTTCACTTCAGTACAAAAAAACTTTTAACACCTGTCAAAAGTGCCCACCACTGTAAAAAGAAGTAAGAAAAGTTTTAAAATCCCTTGTAGTATATTTAATGGGTTATTAGTAGACGAAGTTGGTAATTCATTAGGTATACTACGGGATCATGTTATGCCTTACGAAGGGGTAGGGTGTGACATGTTATAGTGGTATCAGAGCAAGTTTTTAAATTCTATTTTGACCTGTAATTTGAATATTCTTTCTTCATAGTACAACTGCTCAATGTCATTGTTTGATACATACAGTACATTACATTATAAATATGCACTAGCAGGAGGAAATCTCCTTGTGTTGGTTGTATAGAAAATAGAAAATCCTGTGAAAAGATATGGAAGAGTTTATCAGCGAAAAGTATTTTCTAACACACTATAAATTATAAAGCTAAACGGCAAGCCTACTTAATGTAAGGTAAGAGGATGTAAAAGTAAATTGCAGTAATAGAATTGCTCTAGATGAGGGCAAAGATATTACTGTTAGTAATTGTTAGTGGATATTGTAAACAGAATAAGATTCGAATATCAGTGAATTCGAAAAGGATAAAATATAGGAAAGTTTGATCTATGGGAATGTATCGTAGTAACTATGCAATGTTCTTGATGTTTATACTGTAAGTTGCAAATTACAGTACTGACTTGAGATTATTGTGCAGAGCTACGTACTACTCGATAGTACACCAAGATGAGAATAGTTGCCAACGGCGTCTGTTTTGGTATAGTTATGCCAGGACAGAATTTTATTATTGGAAATAAGTTTAAAAATTCTACTTAGGGAGTTAAAACTCAAAAGTTAGAATATCGAAAGGTTATAGTTTAGTACAAAAGGAAGTAAGTTATAGAATATTAATAGATAAGAAGAGTTGTGGAAGTAAAAATTTGAATAGTTGGTTCAGATATAACAAAGAAATGTTACGAATGTGAGTAAGATTGTTTACTAGAATGGTCAAAGGACCCATGATTAGATAAGTAATTCTAATACAACCATAATGGTCATTCAAGAAGGGAATATGAATCGAAATATTAGACAGAACGATAGTAAGAAAAGATTAGTGCTGTATAAACAAAGTAAATATTATATTAGATTGTTAAAAATCTTACACAAATTCAGAGGAAAGAAGATTATACGATCATATAGAAAGGAGAAAATAAACGTGTGAATATTGTAAGATGGCCATTGGGTAAAATTTCACGGACGAAATTTATTTTAAGGGGGGGAGAATTGTAACACCCCTATGTTCGGTAGTGCATTCTACTGTTCTGGTGATCAGTGTCGGTCCGGACAGCTAGGATGCCTAGAACTACATTTAATTGTTAGTGAGGAGACATAAAATAATGAAACACAAGAAAAGAAAATACAAGAAAAATAAAGAAAAAATAATAGCAATGAAATGAAACTAAGTTAAATGAGCCAAAGACTGCAGTTGATGGGTGATCAGACGGAAAGTTACTACAACAGTAATAGCCACTCAGATCATAGGAACCTCAAATTTAGTTTCGAGACATAATTAAAGACTTATTGAAGTATAAATGTCATTAGAAATATCAAAGAAAAATTAATTAATTAGTACAAAGAAAAACGAGAATCGAGAAAACGACAAAAATCGGTGTTACCGAAAAATTGGGAATACAACCCGAATAGGGGCATTGAATAAGCGGAAGCGTGAAAAACTCAAGTTTATACCATTGAATTAAAAAATTTTCACCTAGAGTCACATGCATCATGCAAGATTTATTTTTATCTATTTGATTTCAATGATAAATAACATATTAAAACTCTTTTAATATGTTTTTGGATCTGTATATGGCATTTAAGATTTTAAAATTAATTAGATTAATTTTAGAACCTAGATTAAATCAAGAACAAGCACACTAACCTCTTGATGCACTGCAGTGTATTTGCGCTTTTGAGATTCGTCTTCAGGATACCAGATGTTGTCCCTCTAGCTTGTCCACACCAAGAACACCTATGGCAAACCTTGAACAGCTTCTCAAGCTTTTTCTATTATTTAGAAAATTAAGTTCTGCCTTTTAAGAGATTAAAGATATAAACAGGACACTAGAAACGATTTCTAGTATTTTTAATTCAAGAGATTGATGGCTAATCTCTTTGAATTGATGAGAGATGAAGAAGAAGAGATGGAGAGCCTCAAAATGGCGTGACAAAGGAGGAGTAGCTACTGGTTGTATTTTTTCTCTTCATAACAACACTTATATAGCTAGGTTAACACATTAAACCCTTGCCACATGTCACCCTCTGATTGGTTCTAGGTTTAATTGACCCAATCACATTGTGCCAAGTGTCAAACCTATATTTAATCTTAATTTTAATCATCTCACATGATTAAAAGACATTTGGAAAGCTTATGTGTAATGCCATATGTCACCATCTCATAGTCCCATATGTCACCTTGTGAAATGACCAAAAATGCCCATGTGTCTTAATTTTGAGTTCTCAACCCAAAATAATTATTTTTCTTCTTCTAATCAATTTATATCAAATATAAATCAATTAATTAATCTTTATTAATTAATTTCTCATTAATTAAATTCATATTTAAACACTTTAAATATAAATTTAACTTATACTATACATCCAATAATCTAGATTTGGCTTCAAGTCATGCTAGAGACTTTGCAATCTAATTGCAAACCAAACCTATTTAATTAATCAATTAAACTCTTTAATTAATTAATTAAATCATATTTAATTAGGTGATAACTTGTGTATGTGTGTGACTTACTAGGCTCATTACTAATTGGCAATGAGATATGATATCAACTCTTAATATCATCAAAATTCTTTCTTACCATAAATGATTTCTCTAAATCATTTTATGCACCTCATAGACCATGGTTAACACCTAGCATAGCATGCTATGGCTACCCAATTAGTAATAAGGTTTACCTTAAATGAACCTATAATGCACTAGAATCTCTCTGTTACAAAATCCCAACTCAAGCTGGAGTCATGGTTTATGTCAAACCCCATTTGCTATGAATATTATGTTCTTTTTTAATTTCAGTTCTTGATTAAAAAGATTTTCTCATCAGAAACTCTTTTCTGAATAAATCTATCTGTCCTGGCCAGGAACTTGAAACATCAAGAACAATTAAATGAACATAGGATTTTATCTCTATTTACTTAGAGGAACAGATTCCATCTTGATCAACACCTACCTCCATATATAACTAGTAGGAGCCAACACATGCCCATATACCCATACACAGTACAAGTATGAAAGAAGTATCAAACTCAAACTAGCTATATACAAGATAACTGTGCTATCTCAGGTTTAAAGATTATATGCACTGATATGATTTATGACAAAACATTGACAAGAGTAAACTCTATGTGCTTGTCATAAGTGTCACTGGTTCGGCCTACTTATCATTTATAAGTGCCTATCATGTTTGTTATATGGCATGAGACTCACCATTCTATCTTATTTATATCTCATATAAATAACTTGGGAACAAACATGAATACAATCTTTTTGGATAAATCATGTCCTTATTATGAAGTATCCCCGATTGTGAACCTATTTATGATACTTTGTGCTAGAAATACTGTCACTCATATTCTTAACAACTTAAGAATAATATTTCTAATAAAATATCAATGGACCTTTTCTATTACACATAAATATATTATGTAAACAGAAAAGTGGAAATGCCTTTTATTAATAAAAATATGTACAAGATACAAACTAAATGATATGCTCTACGGCATACTACTAACAATCTCCCACTAGCACTAGAGCCATTCATTACAATACCTTAGACCCATCTTCTCAAGATGTCAGTCTAACTGAGCTTGTGACAAAGGCTTAGTGAATGAATCAGCTGGATTTTCAGCTGATGCTATTTTCTGCATGGCTACATCGCCTTGCCCAACTATTTCTCTGATAATGTGGTAGCACCTTTCTATGTGTTTGGATTTCTAGTGAGACCGGGGTTCCTTATATCCAAACAACTTCCTTTGCAGCATCTGATGTAGTAATATACTCAGCCTTGGTAGTGGAATCTACAGTCGTGCTCTGTTTGGAACTCTTCCAACTGACTGCACCTCCATTACAAATGAACACATATCCAAAGGTAGACTTTCTATCATCGATATCTGATTGAAATCAGAATCAGTATAACCATCCAATTACAAGTCTCCACCTTCATAGATCAAGAATAAATCCTTAGTTCTTCTCAAGTACTTAAGGATATTCTTGACAGCTATCCAGTGTTCCAAACCTGGATTGGATTGATACCTGCTAGTCAAACTAATAGCATACGTGATATCCGTCCTAGTGCACAACATTGCATACATTAAACTTCCAATAGCTGAAGCATATGGAATCCTGACCATTTTATCTCTTTCTTCAGGTGTCTTTGGAGACATCTCTTTAGAAAGATGGATACCATGTCTCACTGGTAACAATCCTCTCTTGGAATCAAGCATGTTAAACCTCTTTAATACCTTTTCCAAGTATAGACTTTGGGATAAACCAATTATTCTTTTCGCTCTATCTCTATAGATGCAAATCCCAAGAATATAGGTTGCCTCCCCTAAGTTTTTCATGGAGAATGTATTTGACAGCCATACCTGTACCCATCAACAGTATATCATCCACATATAAGGTAAGGAAAGTGATAGCATTGTCACTAACCTTCTTATATACGCATGGCTCATCCTTATTTTTGATAAAACCAAATGATTTAATGGCTTCATCAAAACGGATGTTCCAACTCCTCGAAGCTTGCTTCAACCCATAAATGGATCGCTTTAGCTTGCATACCTTGGAACCATCTTGGGATTCAAAACCCCTAGGTTGTTCCATGAAAATGTTTTCTTCAATGTATCCATTGAGAAAAGCTGTTTTGACTTCCATCTACCAAATCTCATAATCATAGTATGCAGCTATTGCTAATAGAATCCTAATTGATTTAAGCATGGCAACAGGCGAGAAAGTCTCCTCATACCTTGCCTTTGGCGAAACCCTTTCGCTACTAGCCTTGCCTTATAGGTCTCTACCTTTCCATCAGAACCAATTTTCTTCTTGAAAACCCATTTGTTTCCTATAAGTACAATACCTTTAGGTGGGTCAACAAGATCCCAAACTTGATTCTTATACATGGAATCAATCTCGGATTTCATAGCATCAATCCATTTTGAAAAGTCTATATCTGATATAGCTTCTTCATAGGTAAGTGGATCATCTCCATGATCTACTTCTTCATGAGTAGATAACTCTTGTTCTTCTTCATGAAGGAAACCATATCTCACTGGTGGGTGAGATACCTTGGTTATTCTACGAGGAACAACTGTAGATGTTTCATCAATGGGTGTAGGTTGACTAGATGGATCTATATCCATCTGATCTATTGGTTGGTCAGAATTCTCCAATTCTAACTTAATTTGCCTTCCTTTGCCTCCTTCTTGAACAAACTGTTGTTCAAGAAATGTAGTATCTCTACTCACCATAACCTTTTGTGATGTAGGCAAATAAAAATAATATCCAAAACTATCTTTTGGATATCCAACAAATCGACCTTTTTCTAATCTGCTTTCCAATTTATCAGTGTTCAGCTTTTTGATATAAGCTGGACAATGCCAAATCTTAATATGCTTAAGACTTGGTTTTCTTCCATTCCATATTTCATAAGGTGTGGAAGAAACTGATTTTGATGGAATCCTATTCAGAATATACAAAGCTGATTCTAATGCAAATCCCCAAAAGGAGATTGGCATATCAGTATAGCTCATCATACTACGTACCATATCCAATAGGGTACGATTTCTCCTTTCAGATATACCATTCAGCTGTGGTGTTTCTGTAGGAGTCAGCTGGGAAACAATGCCGTGCTCTCTCAAGTATTCATTAAATTCAGTACTCAAATATTCACCTCCACGATCTGATCGAAGAGCTTTAATACTCTTTCCTGTTTGATTTTCTACTTCAGATTTAAATTCTTTGAACTTTTCAAAGGATTCATGTTTGTATTTCATCAAATACAAATACCCAAACCTTGATTTATCATCAGTAAAGGTAATAAAGTAATGAAAACTGCCTCTAGCCATTTCCTTGAATGGACCACATGCATCACTATGTATTAGCTCCAAAATATTTTCAGCCCTTAGCCTTGTCCAACAAAGGGTGATCTAGTCATTTTGCCCTAAAGGCAAGATTCACAAGTTGGAGTAGGCTCAGAGCCCAATGAGGATAGAATCCCCATTTTATCCAATTTTGTAATCCTATCTTCTGCAACATGACATAACCTTAAGTGCCAAATATATTTTGAACTTGAGTTGGTTTTCACCATGGCATTGCATTCATTTAGATTGCTATACTCTGGCCAGTGGAAACACTTTCTTACTGGCAATGGAAACACTTTCCTGTTGGCAATGGAAACACTTTCCTGTTGGCAGTGGAAACACTTTCCTTTGCCTTTGTCAGCTTTGGTCTTCCTTTTCTGTTTAGCTATTTTCTTAGAAGGACCAGGAATCTGAGATTTCTTTTTCTTCTTGCCCTTCTTCTTGTTGGACTTTCCAGTAGAAGAAGATGCAATCAAAGCTACCTCTTTTCCTTTATTGCCCGGTATATTTTTTTGGGCAATAACCAGCATGTTGAGTAAACCAGCTAAGGTGCATTCCTGTTTAGTCATATGAAAATTTGTCACAAAATTCCCAAAAGACTCAGGAAGGGACTGAAGGATCAAATCCGTCTGCAGTTGGAAATCCATGTTGAAGTCAAGATGTTCCAACTGCTCAATCAGCCGAATCATCTTGTGGACATGATCCCTAACATTCTGTCCCTCAGACATCCTCATGCGGAACAATTGCCTAGATATCTCATACCTAGCATTCCTGCTGTGCTCACTATGCAACTCTTGTAGGTGAAGGAGGATCTCACTCGCACTTTGCATATTCTCATGCTGCTTCTGTAACTCATTACTCATGGAAGCAAGCATGTAACACTTAGGTCTCATATCATGCTCCTTCCACTTGTCCAAAGTTTCATGTTCCTCTTGAGTGGACTCTGGAGGTAAGGGACCAGGAACATTTGAATCTAGAACATATCCTATATGTTCAAGGTTCAGAATAAGTTTCAAATTTCTTAGCCAATCAGACAGATTAGGTCCTTTCAACCTATTGCGATCAAGTATGCTTACAAGGATATTGGATGGTGGTGGTTGTTCTGTGCTCATTTTTATCAGAAAATTAACTGCAGAAAATAACCAGATTAATTAGTAAATGTATCATATAATTAACCAAAATGATTATGGTCTTTTAATCAAATTGGTCCTCCCACTAACTTAGCGAATCCTACACTTCCAAAGTAGAAAACAGAAATCCTAGTTGGATGGATTTCCAGTGGGTGATTGAATTCTTATAATTCTATTGATCATCCTCAGGTACATCCATTATTGGAATTACAATAAACTATAAGTGAGCAACTCCTTGACCATCACATCTCATGTGAGGTTCAATCCTTTACCTAGCCCCTAATGCTCAAAATCTCAGGTACATCCATTATTGACTTATCTTGCATTAGTTAAGTTGATCCCATTGAGCCAGTAATTATGCAAATAATTTTAATGTCCTCAGGTATATCCAATATTGGCCACCAAACTATTTACATATTTAAAACATCTCATGCTTAACAATTATTCTTAAAAAAATCTCTTAAAATTTCTTAAAATAATTGCCCCAATGGAGGGCCCATGTTATAATTACTTTAATTATAGCATTTCCAACTTAATCATTTGTTTGGAAGATTTTTTGGTCATCCTAATTACTATTAAGGTCTCACTTTGCACATTATCCATTTAGCATGCATATATCATATAATTGCATACATTTCCATACATCTCATGCATTCATGGATAAGCAGTAAATATGGTATGATCATGGACTTTCTAAGGGATTCAATTCTGAGCCACCAAGAATTGAATCAGGGCATTCCTAGGTGCATTTCATTCATTCATTTTACAAGAGTTGCTGAAGGAGTACATAATCAACACTTGATATTGAATTCCTCCCACTGGTCCCACCAATGCTCTTGACCTCCTTGATCTTCTTGCAATCCAATATTACATAGTAATCCTTGGCATACCAAGGCGAATTTACAAGAACTAAATAAATGAAATTACAACCCAAAATTATTACAACCTTAATAATACATGCCCAAAAATAAATTAAAATAAATTAATTTAAATTACAATCCTAGAGAAACATAAAAGAATAAATTCAATCACATTGGTCTTTTATAGTCCATGATCATCCATCATGCATATCACTATTTAACAATTAAATAAACCATACATACTTAAATTAAATTGAATATCTCATATTCAACTTAAATTTTCATATTTGAATATGATTCAAATAAGTTTAAAAATTCATATTTGAATCTCATTCAAACAAATTTAAAAATTCATATTTGAATCACATTCAAACAACCTTAAAAATTCAGATTTGAATCACATTCAAACAATTTTTAAAAAATTAGATTTGAATCACATTCAAACAATTTTTAAAAATTTAGATCTGAATATTATTCAAACAACTTTAAAAAATCAGATTTAAATATGATTCAAACAACTTTAAAAATTCAGATTTGAATCACATTCAAACAACTTTTAAAATTCAGATTTGAATCACGTTCAAACAATTTTTAAAATTCTGATTTGAATCAAAATTTAATTGTATGATTAAAAATACTAATTAAACACTTTAATTAGTCATAAAATAGGCCTTAGATCATACAACAATTGCAGAATTAAAAAGCCAAACCTTTGCACCACCCATGAAGCCAAACCTTGCGCACCATGTTGGTGTTCTTCAAGCATGCCGCCACACATCCATTGCAACCAGCAATGGATAAATCATCTCATGATCAAAACACACAATTAAATCATATAATCAACAATCTAAATGGCAAATATAGTGGCTCTAATACCAATTGAAGGAGTGGAAGCGTCAAAAACACAAGTTTATACCATTGAATTCAAAAATTTTCACCTAGGGTCACATGCATCATGCAAGATTTATTTTTATCTATTTGATTTCAACGATAAACAACATATTAAAACTCTTTTAATATGTTTTTGGATCTGTATTTTCCATTTAAGATTTTAAAATTAATTAGATTAATTTTAGAACCCTAGATTAAATCAAGAACAAGCACACTAACCTCTTGATGCACTGCAGTGTATTTGCGCCTTTGAGATTCGTCTTCAGGACACCAGATGTTGTCCCTCTAGATTGTCCACACCAAGAACACCTATGGCAGCCCTTGAACAGCTTCTAAAGCTTTTTCTATTATTTAGAAAATTAAGTTCTGCCTTTTAAGAGATTAAAGATGTAAACAGGACACTAGAAACGATTTCTAGTATTTTTAATTCAAGAGATTGATGGCTAATCTCTTTGAATTGATGAGAGATAAAGAAGAAGAGATGGAGAGCCTCAAAATGGCGTGACAAAGGAGGAGTAGCTGCTGGTTGTATTTTTTCTCTTCATAACAACACTTATATAGCTAGGTTAACACATTAAACCCTTGCCATATGTCACCCTCTGATTGGTTCTAGGTTTAATTGACCCAATCACATTGTGCCAAGTGTCAAACCTATATTTAATCTTAATTTTAATCATCTTACATGATTAAAAGACATTTGGCAAGCTTATGTGCAATGCCATGTGTCACCATCTCATGGTGCCACATGTCACCCTGTAAAATGACCAAAATGCCCCTGTGTCTTAATTTTGAGTTCTCAACCCAAAATAATTATTTCTCTTCTTCTAATCAATTTATATCAAATATAAATCAATTAATTAATCTTTATTAATTAATTTCTCATTAATTAAATTCATATTTAAACACTTTAAATATAAATTTAACTTCTACTGTACATCCAATAATCTAGATTTGGCTTCAAGTCATGCTAGAGACTTTGCAATCTAATTGCAAACCAAACCTATTTAATTAATCAATTAAACTCTTTAATTAATTAATTAAATCATATTTAATTAGGTGATAACTTGTGTATGTGTGTAACTTACTAGGCTCATCAATAAATTGGCAATGAGATATGATATCAACTCTTAATATCATCAGAATTCTTTCTTACCATAAATGATTTCTCTAAATCATTTTATGTACCTCATAGACCATGGTTAACACCTAGCATAGCATGCCATGGCTACCCAATTAGTAATAAGATTTACCTTAAATGAACCTATAATCATATGTTACCATGCACTAGAATCTCTCTGTTACAAAATCCCAACTTAATCTGGAGTCATGGTTTATGTCAAACTCCATTTGCTATGAATATTATGTTCTCTTTTAATTCCAGTTCTTGATTAAAAAGATTTTCTCATCAGAAACTCTTTTATGAATAAATCTATCTGTCCTGGCCAGGAACTTGAAACATCAAGAATAATTAAATGAACATAGGATTTTATCTCTATTTACTTAGAGGAACAGATTCCATCTTGATCAACACCTACCTCCATATATAACTAGTAGGAGCCAACACATGCCCATATACCCATACACAGTACAAGTATGAAAGCAGTATCAAACTCAAACTACCTATATACAAGATAACCGTGCTATCTCAGGTCTAAAGATTATATGCAATGATATGATTTATGACACAATATTGACAAGAGTAAACTCCATGTGCTTGTCATAAGTGTCACTGGTTCGGCCTACTTATCATTTATAAGTGCTTATCATGTTTGTTATATGGCATGAGACTCACCATTCCATCTTATTTATATCTCATATAAATAACTTAGGAACAAACATGAATACAATATTTCTGGATAAGTCATGTCCTTATTATGAAGTATCCCCGATTGTGAACCTATTTATGATACTTTGTGCTAGAAATACTGTCACTCATATTCTTAACAACTTAAGAATAATATTTCTAACAAAATATCAATGGACCTTTTCTATTACACATAAATATATTATGTAAATGGAAAAGTGGAAATGCCTTTTATTAATAAAAATATGTACAAGATACATACTAAATGATATACTCTAGGGCATACTACTAACATTGTGGTCATTGACACCTAGAGTTGGCTTTTGACCTAAATGTCAATGAAAAATAAATGGTATTACATTTGGGAAAATCAAATGAAAAATGGAATTAAAGATAAAATGTAAATTAAGAGAAATTAAGGTTAAAATTGCAATTTTTGAAACCTTAGATTATAATATCATTAATCTAGGTTTAGTGGAGCACTAAGTGGATACATTAATACTTAAAATGAGGGCATAATCTTCCACTCACTTCATCATCCTCACCAAGCTCTCCCATGGCCGAAAATGGTGTCCCAACTTTCCTCCATGGAAACCACCCATGCAAGCTTGAGATCACCTTCATTTCAAGCTAAATTCTTGAACTTCCTTCATTAATCTTTGTCTACACACCTTGGGCAGTAATAAGGGAGCAAGAAAGATAAGTTTTGGTGAGGTTTTGAAGAAGTCCAAAAGAGGTAAGTGGGTGTTTTCAATTCTTGTTTCATTAAAAGTGTAACCAAGGTTGTGGGTAGTTAATTTATGGAAGAATTTTTTATGTTTGATGAATTATTGGAGTTGAGCCATTTCAGTAGCCATGAAACCTCACCATGAACAGCTTGTCCTTGCATGTAAATGGTTGTCTGGATGTTGATTTAAATATTTAATTGTATTGAAGTTGAATTCCATGTGTAAAGTTTGATTTGTAAGCTTGAAAAGTGAAAATGGAAGTTGATGGGTATGTGTAAACTTGTGGCAGCCTCATGAAGAAGATTGAAGTGTTTAAGTTCATGAAATATTGTTGAATTATGTTGCTTATGGTGGCAGCATGTGTATGTGAATAATTGTTTGGATTTGGACATGTAAATGAGGTATGTTTATACGGTTAAATTGTGTAAATAGACTTTGGAAAATTCTGTGCTATAGTGTCTATATTGAGAATTGTTACAAGCTATCCAAAATGACCAAAATGTGTTGTTAAGTATGTTAATGGTATGGTACAAACCAGAATTGGCATGAAAGAGTTAGCTTGGTAAGTAGAGAATGTGTAATTGGTAAGTGATGAAGAATGTGTAGTAGGACAGTGTATGTTTTAGCTTAGAACCTTAAGTGTGTGACTCCAATTGGTATGAGACCAATTGGAGGTGAAACTAGGCACAAAATGTGCCAACTTTCATGAAGGAAGCTTACCTAAATTCTGCCTAGAAGGTGACTTGAAAAATGACCAAATCTAGATTAGTGACTTGAAAGCCTGAAAATTGAGTATTTAAGTAGCAGTTAGTGTTTTGACCATAACTTACTCAAGATAGGTCCAATTGACCTAAAATTTTTACCATGAATAGTTCAGACATAGATCTACAATTCTTATGAAGACACCAAAGCTCAGAAATGGTCAGAACTAAGCCAAATAGCTTGCACAATTTCAGGTACCAAAACTGGCTGAACCAAAAGTGACATAAAAATGACCTAAGCCTACCATTTTAGTGCATTCTGTCCAGCATTAGTAAATTGACCATATCTTGGCCTACACAACTCAGAATAACCTAAAATTTTACCCCGTGTGCAATAAGACATAGACCTACAAGTTTGTAGTTTGGACCAGAACTCAAAAACTGAGGGAACTAGGTCGTCCGGCTAGGTTAAAATAGTACACCGAAATCCGGTAAATTGCAATAAAATGCAATACACTTGGAAATGAAATTGGTAACATATACCAACGCTAAAGGGCTACAAAATGTGGCATATTGGTAATATTAGAATTGACTTACTTAGAGTGTATTAAGGGTCAACATTATAGGTTGACTAATGAAATGAATTGAAGGGAATAGTACCAAGAAAATTTAAATATTGGATTTTATTGTTTGAAACAAATTCATTGAGTACTGAAACACTTTAAATTGTGTGTTTCAGTTGAAAATGATATTGAGAAGCATAAGAAACACTGAGTCAGGGCCAAGAGGCATATATCAGAGGTCTGTGCACAATACTTTTTATATTCACTGCTTTTACTAGAAAATTTATTTAGAAAATTGAGTTATAAATAATTTTTTATTATTTTGACTTGGGAATTTTATTTGGAAATTATTGTTTTGCCTACTTTGCAAATGGAAATTTTGAGATAAAATATGATTTGTGGTTTATATGAAATATTTAAATATTGTGATTTGAAATTGTTTTGATTCACACTTGGCATGACAATATTACTATGTTCTTCCTCCATTTATGGGGTGAGTGTGATTATATTCTTCCCTCTTTGACTTGTCAGTCTGAGGTGAGTGTGGATGAGTACTCATTATCTAGCTAGCTACCTCCCTCATTGATTTTGATTAGTGGGGTGAGTGTGCCTTGTCGTGATGTACACACAGCATGTTCGAAAAATTTGTTTCATGACCTAAATTGTGTTATTGATTGGCAACACTGTGTTATTCAATTGTTTGATCAAATTTGTGTTATATGAGCTTTGAAAAATTGTAAATTGTTTGGATTGTAAATTGTCAATAAAAGTTTTACATACTGTATTTTAAATTGTTATTGTGCACCACTGAGTAAATTTTACTCAGCGATAGCTTTTTCATTGCTGTCGCAGGTAGACAGACGGACAAAGCAGCAGAGTAGGCTGCTTGTGCTACATTTTGAGATTTCGCCGGTATATTGAGTATACCATATTTTATAGTTTTTGTTGTAATGTATGTGCTCTATATGTATATATTGTACTTGGTCTTGAGCAGTTGTAAACTAAAATTATAAATTATTTTTCCTTGTAAAAATATTGTGACATATTTCTTTTTTCTCATCTTTTGGGAACACTGAAAAATTGATTGTTGAACTGAGTTGATAATGTTGAGAAAATTATTGTGTTGAATTATTATAGGAGTTTGGGATTGAGAAATATATTTGAAGTATTTTTTTTTTATAGGTTTTTGAAGAACTGTTTTATTCAAAATACAGATGGCACTCTGCCAAAATTTTTACAGAAATTATTAATACTTCAAATGTGTTATTTGGTTTCAATTCTGTACAAAAAAACTTTTAACACCTGTCAAAAGTGCTCACCACTGTAAAAAGAAGTAAGAAAAGTTTTAAAATCCCTTGTAGTATATTTAATGGGTTATCAGTAGACAAAGTTGGTAATTCATTAGGTATACTACGGGATCATGTTATGCCTTACGGAGGGGTATGGTGTGACAAACCCACTCTGGAGGCATCATAGTAAATGGTGAAATCTTCATTACCTCAATGCAAAGCCAGCACTGGTGCTATAATTAAACACTCTTTAAGCTTCTGGAAGCTCTCCTCATACTTATCATTCCATTCAAACTTTTTGTTCTTCTGAGTTAATCTAGTTATTAGAGTAGCTATCTTGGAGAAATCATGCATAAATTTCCTATAATAGCCAACCAAGCCTAAGAATCTTTTAATCTCTGTCACTATGGTTGGCCTTGACCAATCTGCTATGGCTTTTATTTTTTCGAAGCCCACTTTAACACTATTTTTGGACACCACATGCCCCAAGAAAGATATACTCTTCATCTAGAACTCACAATTCAAAAGCTTGGCATGCAATTGATGCTCTCTTAGGGTCTGAAGGACTACTCTTAGATGTTATGCATGTTTTTTGGGACTTCTAGAATACACTAATATGTCATCAATGAAGACGATAACAAAGCAATCTAAATAAGGCTTAAATACCCTATTCATGAGATCCATGAATGCAGCTGGGGCATTAGTTAACCCAAATGGCATCACCAGAAACTCATAATGCCTGTATCTAGTCTTGAAGGTAGTCTTTGAAATGTTTGACTCCTTAATCCTTAACTGGTGGTATCCGGACCTTAAGTCTATCTTAGAAAAAACAACTAGCTCCAGCTAGTTGATCAAACAAGTCATCAATATGAGGTAAAGGGTACTTGTTCTTTGTAATTACTTTATTCAACTGTTTATAGTCTATGCATAGCCTTAGGGTTCCATCTTTCTTCTTCACAAATAACACAAGGACACTCGAAGGAGAGGTACTCAATTTCATTAACCCCTTAATTATTAAATCCTACAGCTGTTCCTTTAATTCTTTTAACTCTATAAAAGCCATCCTGTAAGAAGGGATAGATATGGGTATAGTACTAGCACTACATCAATTTTGAAATTTATCTCCCTCTTAGGTGGCAACCCAAGTAGTTCCTTTGGAAAAACATCTGGAAACTCTCTTACCACAGGAACTAATTCTAGTCCACTTCTGTTCTCAATAACCTCTTTAACATATGCTAAAAACCCTCTGCATCCCTTCTAGAGCATTCTTCTTGCTTGCATAGTGGAGATCATCCCCTTCACTACTGGTACTTGATCTCCTCAGAACACTACCTCTGACCCATCTTGTCCCCTAAACTTTACCACCTTATTCCTATAATCTAAGGTAGCATAAATTATAGAAAGCCAATCCATCCCCAAAATGACATCAAAATCTATCAATTATAGGACCATTAGGTCAGCTAGAAAACATTTGTCCTCAACCATCACTAGACAGGAGTAACAGATCATTTCCGTCATTAAAGGATCACACTTTGGCCCACTAACAAGCAACAGACATTGTAAACATGAGAATGTGATGCACCTAGATCAATCAAGGCATGCACATTTAAGCTTCCTATGTAAACGTTACCTGACACTACAATGTTGGAGGTGTTAGCTTCCTATTGTGTCATAGTAAAGATCCAAGCTGGTGCCATTAAACCCTTCCCTTATGATCCTACTGTGGAGGAAGAAGAACCTTGTCCTCTACCATATCTTCTTCCCAAAGAGGTACCATCAGAGTCTATCTTGCTACTGGTTGGGTAACACTGTTGGCCCTGCTTGTTGTTGAGAAACCATCCTTTCCACATTGGGACACTCCCTTAACATGTGTCCCTCCTGATCACGTTTATAGCACTCTTAGGTTCTAAACCTATAAGGTCCCCTATGAGGTTTCCCATGCCTAACACAACTAGAAGTATCTAATATTGAACTAGACCCGCTTCCCATCCTAAGGCCAGACTTGATTTTGCTCCAAAACTTATTCTTCTTATGTTTCTTGCCAAGCTTTCCTCATTTTTCCTTCTTAGCCCAGAAGAGAAAATAGCATTGGTCAGGTGATTGAACCTCCTTACATCTGTAGCATTTAGAATGGCATATTGTTTAGCCTTTGTACTTTTCAGATCTAGACTTCCTTCAATGGTAGCCCCCGCTTCCTTCTTCTTTGTAGCATTTATTATTGAATAAAGGCTATGGGTTTTTGTAGTTAAAATCAAAGAAGAGTATCTAGAGTATAGCCTCTTGGTGTACCTCTTCGCTTTCTTCTTATCAGTATTATACTCCTACCCTACATACTACAGGAGATCCATAAACTTATCTGTGTACTCATCCACACTTATACTAACAATTTGCCTTAAGTGTTCAAACTCTACCACCTATAACTCCCTAGAGCTTTCAGGAAAAGCCCAATTGGTAAATTCCATCACAAACTAAGACTAGTTCATGTAGTTAACCCTACTAGCAACATAGGGCTTATTCCATTCCTTTGCCTTTTTACATTTCAAGGCAAAGCCAATCATCTGAATGGCTCTGCTGTTACTGGCACCTAATTCCTTGGCTATCATCTTGATCGCCTTAACATATTCGAAAGAATCATCTCCTTCTTTGTATGTAGATACATCCAACTTCAAGTAGTCTATCATCTTTGCCTTACCTCCACTATTTATCCCAGATTCTTATATTAGAACTACAAGGGCTATAGGGGGTGGTGGCGGTGTTTGCTCTCCTATAACTCCCTCCATGAGGTTCTGAGTTCCCATGGTGGTTAAAGAGCTTTGGATTATTATTGGGGAGGATACATGGGATATGGGTTAAACAATGGGAAGTAAGGTGGGTAGGGCATGAAAGAAAGATATTGGGGTAGCCCATAAACCTAGGGTTTTTAAAACTTTCCTATTGTGGATATTGATACCCAACCCATACTTTGGTCCTTACTAAGGAGGAGATGCAAACTCTAACTTATCTCTTCCCTCCACACTGTCTTCTCCCACTCTTCCCATGCTTGAAGACTCAGGGTTCTCATGTGGTTGTGGAAAGCCATAGGAACTCTTTTGTGCATCTACTAACATTCTAGGGGCACTAGAGGTCTCTTTACTGACCTCAAAAGACCTTTAAAGACCTCTCGAAGATTCTCCCCTTCCACTTTTCTGGCTCTCGCCTTGATAATAGGGTTAGTGAGTAATGCTCTAATACCCTCATTCTCGAGTGGGGCACTGGTCAATCTAGCAAACTATCTTGAACCTCGCATCTTCTGAAAGCAAATAACAAGTATTGAGCACACATAAAATTTATGTGGGGTCACATGAATAGAAAGCATATCATTAAATAAAATAAAGCATACATACATCACATAGCATATTCAGACACAACCTTGATGGACATGTATTTTTCTAACTATGCTAGCTAACATACTTTCTTTCCATTCTTATCCTAAATCTTTACTAGCTTCTAGGTCCACTCATTTAACCTAAAGCTCTCATACAAACTTTGAAATGACCTAAATGAAGGGCCATTATTGACACTAGGGATCGAGTCAGCTTAAGGTTTTTGAAACCCATAGTAAGCCTAAAACCTGGTAAACATGAATACATTCCTTAAAATCCATAATCCAAGCAACTCTAGACCAGTACACTTTAGTCTTTTTATCCATGCATAAAAATTTTTAAAATAAATTTGGTTCAAAATTTGAACCTTTACATTCATACAAAAAGTACTAAAGTGTGATTAGTCCATACATAGATCACTCAGACTTAAGCAATACATTAAATAATTATTTTGAATTCTAGCATAGTAACTATACATTTAAAGTTTACATATCCAAACTAAACATTCAGCAACCAAAAGAAATTCTATAGCCAATCCTGCTACTCACTCTTCTAAAATGACTCATTTATCCCTACATCCCTGCATTTGGGGTTAGGGGAAAGGGGTAAGTTTCTAAAAGCTCAGTGAATAAACTAAGCAAACATACATAAATTATCTTTCTCATTTCATACATATGCAATGCACCATCCAAATGAATTTTCACATCATAAACATTTCACATAAGATGGAATTGTCACCAATGATTTTCTAAATCTAATGTGCCTGGCTCATATAAAGGCTCTTGATATAGTTGTATTATGTAGGTATTTTAAGGTACATTTTACTACATTTCATGAGTATTTAGTTATTTAATTGCATGATTTAAACCTAGTTTCATTGCTTCTTAGGATTTTTAGTTACTCTAGCTTAATATCTTGATTTCCATGCTTTATCAGATGATTTTATATAGCCTCAAGGCCTAGAATTCAAAGTAACAACCATCTAATTTATTGAATAAATGAGATTAGATCTGTAATAAGTTGTTACTTTTATTAATTGATTTCTTCAATTGAATTGTTTATCTTTCTTCTATTTGATTAGTTTAGAGCAACTTAGTTCAAATCCTCTTTGTTATAATTGATAGTCTAGATAATCATAATTGTTATTTAGTATAGTACTCACCAAGTTTCTCATGAGAATGATACTCACTCACCATTGTATTACTATGTTAAAGATCCATGCACTTGCAAGATTTTGCACAACTACTCGTCCAGATTTCCGCTTAAATACATATCATATCCTTTGTGCCTAACTCATACAGAGCCTCCTAAGGACTGTTGCTTAATAAATAGTAAGCCAAGGGCTTATTAAGCCTCACTTGGTCTTACGACATCATATCATGCATGATCATATTATAAAAGATATGTATAATATGGGGAAAACTAGTGGGTCATCCAATATCCATCATCCATCAACAATAAATATGAAGAAATGCAACACATTCGTGTTCTAGATACATACATCCTAGAAAATAATTAAACGATGCATGTGGATGATAATGAGTTTAATTTAAATACATTCACATTCATTAGGGTTAGTGTTACTCACCTCACAGTCTATCAAACACCTCACTTGAATGGTAGCTATCCTTGGATCCTTAGCTTTCTGAATCCCTCAAGTCCAATCCTATAAACATTGGTGCCTAATTAGTTATTTAAAGCTCTACAACTCTATGCACATCTCAAACATCATTTTCTGGGCCATTTGGAACCATTAAATCATGTTTTGGAGCCTTAAAACCAAAGGAGAAATAAGGCTAGCAGAACCAACTTCAGTTGTCGAAGTAAGCTGCCGAAGTATGGGACTTCGGCTGCCAAGTCCTAAACTTTAAATGTCCTCTTAGTCCAGTAGTGACAACAGCTGTTGAAGTTTTAAACTTCAGTTGAACCTGGAAATTTCTAAATTTTCTCGAGAAGCTGCATGACTTTGGCTACTGAAATAATGGTTTTTGACAATCAAACCTAAAATTTGTAGAATTCCTTAGTCGAAAACTTACAAAATCTTACTCCTAAACACACAAAACTCAAGCCCAAGCTCCAAAACACAATCCAAACATCACAATACATAACTAGAGCCTAAAACAACTTGAATTCAAGCTCAAAGTCCCCATACATCCATCATGGACATGAATTCGAAGTTCTACCCAACTTTAAACACAACGTTCATAAGAAAATCTTAAATTCATCTAAGAAAACTAGCCATTTAAGGCCTATAAACACTAAAACTTGACAAAAGCAAAATAAAACATGTATTTGCAACAAGGTTGGTCAAAATCCCTCAACATGTAAGAATTTCCTTTAAATATACCAAGATCAAAATTCCTCAAAACTTCATATGCAGTAAAAGCTATACAATCTAACACTCATAAACAAGCTTAGATCCTTCTAAAAGATTAAAAGAAAAGAAAGATTATGATGAGGACATCATGGTGGACATTAAGATACTAGAATTTAAAAGAGCCATCACAAAAGCTAGAGCCAAAACATTGTAAGCCATGATGATTGACCATTCGGCTAAGGAAGAAGACACCGTGAACAATTCGACCAAGGGGATTCCAAGCTAAGAAGCATGCTTCACAATGATGAACATACAAGTCTAAGGTGGTCCACATAGAGCTGAATGCATTGGAGGCCATTTTGGAGAGTGCTAAGTTAGCATGCCAAATAGGAGCTAATGTGGTAGCATGGATGTGGTGGCAGCTAAGGTAGTGGTGACTTGGACACTTAGATGGAAGCCCTTAAGAGTCTTTCATGTCGCCTGATTAACCATTATGCAGAATTATTAGCGTTGATCTTTGTCTATTACTTTTGTATTTTTTGGTAAAAGCTAAGTTTCTAAATCATACTACAAAATAAAGAACAATTTTTGGGTTTTGTAATTTGATTTGGGAGGGACACTTTTTATGGAAATGTATTTTAAACATTTATAATTAGGTGTAGGGTATTATCCAAGCCCAAACATGGACCATGGGACTTTCCCAAGCCTTGGCCATCCAAACCACACCCCCCTCCCCCCAACCCATTTTTATCCCCATCTTCTTCTTTCTTTGATTTTGAGACTTAGAATTTTTCAGAATAGAAAAATAGAGAGAGAAATACTCCATTGTTGGAGCTTTTATAAGGCCTAGGCCAAACTCCATTTGTGGGGTTATGTTCTTTGCTTGTTCCACCTAGAGCTTAGATTTGTTACAAGTTTGTCACTTGTAATATCTTAGGCTTATACTTGAGAAACTCTAGCACAAGTTGCTATTGTGTTTCAAGTGCCATTGACATCTTGTAATTTGTATTTTTTGATTTCCAAAGTTAATGAAAATTTTCTTTATTCTAAAGAGTTGTCTATCTTGATGAAAGTTGAGCTATTTGTGAATGATTTGCTGTGCTTGAGCTTGGTTGAGTGGACGGTCCATCTTCCATGGCTGAATGAGTTTGTGCTCTTCGTTAAAGTATTCAGCCAAGGCATGTATTAGATTACCTCTTTTTTCTTTGAGCTTAAGAAAAAGGAGAATGGGTGTATGAAATCTTTAATTCACCTTTGATCTTAAAGTACCCCAAGGATCCCAAGCCTTCAAACACTCAATTTCCCTAACAAAGACTTACTCACTCTATTGCATATAATAATGATGCAGAAAGGGAGAGAAATTTGACTTTCTTTAAAGAAAATCAAACTAAATGGGCTATATATACCCGCTACTATCGAGGGGATTTTGGCTACCAAAGTCTATACTATTCAGAAAGAGAACTTAGGTTCTCTCATTCACCTAACACGTGATTTTAGACTCCTAACCCTTACATACTCACTCTTACATGCAACCATGCACACATACATACACTTTCCACCACCATTCCCTTACCTGTAGAATCTTGAATTCTGCTAGACAATGATAGAAATTCTGACACTAGAAAATGGTGGGTGTTACACATGTGGACCATTTAGATATTATATGGTTTTAATAAATGCATTTAAAAGATGGCCACATTTGTGTTTATTATCAACTCATAACCTAGCATTTGCATGATTGATTGCTCAAATAATTCAATTATTAGCACAATTTTTAGATTACACAAGCAAGATAGTTCATCTTGATAATGCTAGTGCATTCATGTCTCAAGCTTTTAATGATTTTTTTATGTCCATTGGAATAACTGTTGAATAGCTTGTTGCACGTGTTCATACACAAAATGGTTTTGTCGAGTCATTTATTAATTATTCTTTCAAATGTATTGAGTCCCTTGTAGACAATCTTGATTGAAAAGACTTTGATGGAAGGAGATAATTGCAAAAGTGCTTCAATAGAGATATCAAATTCACACTACTCAAGCTGAATCAAAATCAAATAAAACTACAAAGGGATCTACTTCAAGAAAATGATTTTAAAGATAGTAGGTTTGTAGTTAAATCTTAGTTAGGTCTTATGCCATAGAATTGAGAGATAAATTTGCTAATTTTTGAAGTATACAATCTCTCTTTCAAAACCAAGAGTTTGACAAATTTTTATGGAGCATGTATGAAGTTATTGGTGTATCAAAATAATTTTTCTAAGTGTTTTTCAAAAATCAAAAATTTTTGTTATAAAAGCGAATTTAACTAAGCTACTTTCAAAACTAGTTCAGCTACTTTCAAAATTAGCTAACTATTTTTAGTTCTAACAGAGTTTTGCAAAAAAACAAAATAACGACTATTTTTCCTAAAGAACTAGTTGTTAAACACTCAAATGACGCCCAAATGGTTTGAAATGTATGAGACACTATATAAATCATTACTTCAACCATTTCAAAGGTAATGAGAGCCATTATTATGCTGAGAAAACATTGAATTTTCAAGTGCCTTCATTCCTTGAGCTTCAAAAGTTATTTCTTTCTTTCATTCATTAGCAAAACAACTCTCTCTCTCTCTCTCTTCTTTATAGCAAATTTGAAATTGAGGTTTAAATGCCAGACTTAATTCTTTGCATCTGCCAAAACCTATTTAATGGTTGTTCAAGCATGGAATTAGCTTGATTGTTGAGAGTGAGTGATACTATTGTAAGAAGGTTGCAAGTACTTGGGAAACTTATGGAATGTATTGAAGGCTTGCCTCTTGCCTAGTTAAAAGAGTCATTAAAGGAGTGAAGTCTCAAAAGGTGTTTTCGAGGAAGTGGATGTAGGCTAGTGAGAGCCGAACCTTTTTATAAAATTGAAGTGTTTATTTCTTTCATCCCTACTCTCTTTAATTTTAGCACTTTACTTATTGTTTATCATATATTTGCATTGAGTTTTATATGTGGATGTTTGATTGATCAATTAAGCTAGTATATATGCAAGTGCAGTAGCCATATTGCTTCTTTTGATTGTGTAGTGAGCTGGATATTTAAAATCTCTATACAACCCTATTTTAAACACCTAAAAGTCTTGATTGAATGTGTTGCACTTGTTTGATTTTGTGTTAGAATCATATTGGCAGTTGATTTCACTTCTCATGCACACACATTTGAGTTGCTAGCCATAAATTTTCACTTAACCTTAAGCAAAGGTTGAAAAATTAAAAAAATGGTCCAAGTCACCCCCTCTTAGACAAATACTTGGGACAACATTTTCCAATCACAAAACCTATGCCCAATTTGTCTAAGTTATGAAGAAACAGTTCTACATTTGTTCCTTGGTTGCATTTTTTTCTTGGCAAGTATGGTGTTAGTTTCTTAGGTGGTGGGAGTGTTCTTTATGTGTTCCAAATGTTGTTTTAGACTTGTTTGTGTTGTGGAAGGAACTAAGCATGAATCAGTTTCAAAAGTTGTTCTAGGTGAGCCTTTTTTATTATGTGGTTGTTGTGGTTGGCTGGAAATGATAGAGTTTTTAATATCAAGGAATGTTCTGTTTTGGATCTTTATTCCTTGATTTTGCACCGTTTGTCTATTCGGATGAAGGAATGATAACAGAGCCTTCCTAGTAGTACAAGCTATCCAGTTGGCACACTTATTTGCAGAGTGAGGCACACACAATACAGGTAACCCTTGAACAAAGGACATTAAAAACTTAATCTCCAGAATAATGGCCATCACCTTCCAAGAAATGGATTCTAAAGAAGAGGATATATAATCCCGAAGCAGGAGAGAATCCAATTCAATTGTACAATTAACCAAATTCTTGTTACCAGTAAATTGAATCTCTACCCAAAGACGTTGACCTTCAGCCACAAGAGGAGAAAACCAAAAAGATACATCTCGAATAGAAAAACCATAAGCTGCTACTGATTTTGATGACAAAAAAGATGGATCAACATTAATCTTCAACTTATGTAGACTTGGGCAACCAAACAACTTGAAGCTAAGATCCAGAAGAAGAAGAAATCAAACGTAAAGAAAAAGGTTGTGGAATATACAGCTAAGGGAAGTAGTTTGATATTTGATAAAATTTATAATTAATTTTTTTTATTTTAAAGTTAAATGGAATAAAAAAATTTAAATCTTTACACTTATTAAGATCAACTATTTCAATTTTAGGTTAATTGACTTAAACTTTAAAATTTAAAGAAATTTTAGTCGAAAATAAAATTTAATTGCCCGATTGATAATATTTTAACTTAATTTTAATTATTTTTAAACTATTTAATTATTATTATTTTCACTAAAATAATTTTGAGCAGTTTTATTTGTAATAAAAAGTAATTTATTTTTCTAATAATAATATTGTGATTATTTCATCTCATTTATTTTCAATGTCTTTATTTTTTAAAAAATTTTTATTATTAAAATAAAAACTTTTTAATTTTTTACATGATATATTTTGTATGCACTAAATAAAAAAAATTCATATATATATAACTATTTTTCTCACTTTGTTTTGTGTTTTAATTTTAATTTTTTAAACTATTTAATTATTATTATTTTCATTCAATAATTTTATTTATAATAAAGTTCAATTCACTATTCTATTAATAATGTTTTATTTTTTTTTCGATATCTTTATTTTTTTTTTATTTTGTTATGATAAAGACTTTCTTTTCACTTGACATATCTCATAACCTTTTCACATGCTTTTTTTTTTCAATTCATAACACTGCTATCTTTAGCCTTTTTATCTTCTCTTTTTTTTTTTTTTTTAAATTCTTCTCTTTTGCTTTTTTTTTTTTTAAATTTATTTCCTTTTGCTTTTTTCATATATAATTAAATTTTTCAATATTTGCATAAAATAATATTATTTTCATATAATTTAAGTAAATTCTAATTAATTATATATTGAAAAGTGCTATTTTACTTTTATGGCCTTTTATCATGGATTTTTTTTTTTTACTTTTTTATTTCATTCCTTTTGCGTTAAACTTGTTAAAAATTTTCATCAAAAAGATAATATTATCGGTGTGCTTTATGCTCAATTACAGTAGAACAATATGTCACACTTGGAGAGAAGGCTAGTATATTTTTAGACATCAGGGAAAAAATCTCTAAGGTAATTAATAATGCCAAAAAATTGTTGAATCTGTTTTATGGACAAGGCCTTGTTCCAACAATTGCTGGCATTCCTTTTGAGCAAGAAGATCTGAAGGAGTCATTTCTAGATGTGAAGCTTTTGTTGGGTTAACATTCTTTTTTTTTTTTTAAGTATCTCTAGAGCCAATTCATAAATTGGCAGTGGCTTCCTTTGAACAATCTCTTATAAGAGTAAAATGCTTACAGGGGCCACACTCACTATTATTCAAGGGATGAATTAGTAAAACCAATTCCAAAAGAATGGCTTAATAATTATGAAAAGTTCCACAATAATTCCTATATATATTATTTAAATATTCTCGTATAATTCAAATAAAATCCAATCAAATAATAAATTAAATATAAAAATATTTTATTTTTTTCGTAAATAATATTTTAACAAAATAAATTTATAAAATACAATTTCATAATTAATAAAATTATTGTATTGCAGATTTAATTTTACATATAAAAAATATATATAAAACATTACACCATCAATTTTACTTTTATACACACACACAAACTAATATATATATATATATATATATATAATTTATTAGTTTTTCTCTTTTTCATTTCTATTTCCATTTGTTCCAATTTATACCTTTGATTTTTTGTTGCAGTACCTAACTCTAAAATATTATTTAAATTATTTTTAACTATTAAATGATTATATTTATATAATCACTATTGATTATCTCTAATAGAAAAAAAAATCACACTATAATTATAATGAATAAAGGAATTGAGATTTTTCTTTTATAAAAATATTATTTCTAATTGTTCACTTTAATTTATTAATTTATAATCGTAGCATTATAATTTTATTTTACCATACTATATATGAATATATTTTTTGTGTGTGAAAAATTGAATAATTAAATAACTTTTACATTAAATTGTAAATAAGAATTTTGTTTAAAATATATACATATGAAATTTTTTAATAATATTATTTTAAAAGTAACGGTACTAAAAAAATTATACCTGTATCATTGTGCAAGTAATCTTGTCTTATTTAAAACTAAATATGATATTTTATATTTACAGCCAGAAATATTATTAAATAAAATATTTTTATATTTATAGTGTTTGATATGAGTGATTCGATACTCTTATCTTTTAAGTTAGATTGAATGTTTGATTCTGGTGAATAGAGACGATACCCATTGAAACCGTTTTACCTTTTAGTAAGCCGAATTAGCATGATTAGATCAGTTCTAATCCATTGAGTTAGAAATATCTATAAAATATAAAAAAAAAATAATAATAAGTAAACACATATTAAAACTAAATTTGTTTTCAAATAATTACAAAGATATCTATCTTATGATATGAAATTAATTAACACCATATCCTCCAACCCAGATATGCATAGTTTCTTTACCCAAACAATATGTGCCAATCCAGTAATAAAAATACTTAAAAATAATAATAATAAAACCAGTGTAACGCCAAAGGTTACTGTGAAACACAAAATGAAACTGTCAAACACAAATCATATTTATTAAATGACTAATGGTACACAAGATAATATTAGCATGTATGTCTTGGGCATAGGCGATAAGCGAAACTGAGGATGGATCCTCATAAAACTTGCCATAAGAAACTGCAGCTACTACCCTACAATGAAAGAACATTTACTACAAATTAAAAGCATCTTCCTGGAATCTTCCCGAACCGACCGCGGCCTCGCAAATGGCTAGGTATGGCAATGGCCCCAACAAAGGCTGTCTCGGGAAAGATCAATAATAAAATAATAAAAAAATGTGCCCATGCACAAGTACTCCCGTGAAGTGTAAACTGAAATATTAAAATTATTTGATGCATTAAATAGTACAAAAATTTATTTAAATTTTTATTTTTAATTAAATTTAATTAATAATTATTATTTAAAAATTTAATGCAAGTCAATTTAATAATTTCTTATCACATAACCTGATGATTTTTTTTTCTTTCTCTAAGTATAATATAATTTTTTTTTCTTTTATCTTCTCTTCCATTTAGCTTTTTCTCCTGTGCAATAAAAATTTTTATTGACAAGAAAAAAAAAACTCTTACAAAAATTTTGAGTTAATCAATTAAAATATATATTTATTTTTACTCAAGACGGAGCTAAAAAATTAAATAAGTGAATCTAAAAAATTTTGTTTTGCTCAATTAAAAAATGTACTTTATATAATAATAAATTATTTATTGAAAAAACTAATGATGCATATAAATTTTAATATATAGCAAAAGAAAATTATGACATAAAATAATACTATTCTTGATATAACTCAACTTTACAAATTTTCTCTGCAAGTTTTTATATTCTAAAAAGGTTACTTGATTGCTTCATTATCAATTTTATCAAAAAAAGTCTTTAATAAATCTAATCAAATAATATTCAACAATTGAATTCTCGTTGGATTTCTTAATTGAGTCCTTATAATTCTTATCACAAAAAAAAAAAAATGCACATTCAATAATTATAAATTAGCGGATATTTTTCTTAATTGAGTCCTTATAATTCTTATCACAAAAAAAAAATGCACATTCAATAATTATAAATTAGCGGATATTTTTATATTTTCATATATTACATGTCAATAATTATTAATAAATACAATAATTATTAAGTTAAGACGCTAATTATTGTACAATAAATGCAAAATCTAAATTTATTAAAGATAATAATATTTTAAAAATTTAGATAGAGTCAAAAAACCATTTTAATGAAGTGAGGACTAGATAAAGTTTGTAATGAGTAGGTTAGAGAATAGAAAGAAAAAAATAGACATAAATTGACTTGTTGAGTTGAGTTGAGTTGAGGTCACATAAAAAAATTAAATATAATGTATATGTAAATTTCTTTTCTTAAAAAAAAAAAATTTGACCCACTCGTAATAGGTAGATCCACCCTTGTTTTTATCTTATATATTTAGACTTTAATGTTTTACTGATATCAAAATTTTCATATCTTTTTTATTTTAATAATTATTATTTTTTAATTTTATGTTATTATCTCACATATCTAACTATTTGGAATTTATATTTATATTTTAACTTTTGAGTTTATGACTTTTATGAAAAGTTTTGACATAATATTTTAATGTTACTTATTTTTATTTTTTAAAATAATATAATTCATATTATGAAATTCCATAATAATTAAAATTATAATTTTTTTAATTTTTATATTTATTATGGAGATTTCGTTATAATTTTTTAATTGATAAAAAATTTGAGTTTTATTTATTATACATTTTATGTAATATTTTGTTAATCTATTATGATTGTTCCCAATGAAAATTTTTCGACTCTCCTCTTGAGTAGGATAACTTATATTTATAAACTGATTATTATAGTAGGAATTCTCATGCATAAAAATTAATTTAAAAGTTGTAAAGTTGTAAGCATCCCTAACTTTAATTTTAAGATAAATTTGTAATTAATTTTTTAAAATGAATAAAATTGCCAAAATTAAAAAAATGGATATAAATGCAAGAACCAAAAAAAAATCATTAAACTTTTTCCTTTTTGACTTGATTAGCTAAATAATCAAATCTTCTATTATATTTATGAATAAATAAATGAAATATTAGAATTTATGCTCTACATGATTTGATATATTCCTAAAATAATTAATGTAATTATGAAATATATTAATTTAATTAGATTTAATTATTTGAGTAATTTGGTTCAATCTAATGCGATTTATCTTTTAATAGAATTGATAAAGAACCAAATCTGGAAGGCCAAGGATTATATATCAATCCTTTTACTAACAAGCAACAAACCCTATATATATATTCTTGGTGCACAAGAAACGGTCATGCTATTAATTAAGAACCAATTGGGTTTTCTCTATCTATTTCAAATTCTATTTACAAGATCCAAGAAAAGAAATATCTCATCGTGGCTTGGTGCTCACACTGCCTAAAATTTTGCAGAACAACTTATGCTGGTAGTTTCATGTAAGTATATAAAAGAAATCCCATTTATTTTGTTGGTTTTCATCATTGTAATTGCATTAGCATGTACTTTTATCTTGAAGAAACCAAAAATATATTATTTATTGATTGACTTTTGCAATTGCAGATGTTTTTGTGGGTGTGGAAAGGTTTTGGATGAAGTCACTCGCAAGAAGATATTGAAGGTGACAAATTCAGGATATAAACGGAATAAAAGAAGGAAGAACGCATGGGTGCTTTCACTGAAACTTCGCCAAAAGAAGAGTTTATTCAAGATGAAAGATCGATGAAGACCAAATAAATTGAATTTATTATATATTTCCAATATTGATCATTATATTGTGGAAAGCAATCTTTATTCTTATCTATCATGCCATTGCCAAACATCAAGTATACTTCAATTGGAGAAGATACATTTGAACAGTTTATAGTTTCAAATTGATATCAGAATCTTAAGAAAATGGGTCATGTTTAACTTACTCGCAAAAGCTAACTTAAAGGGAAGAAGTGCCCAAGGTCAGGGATGGAGCCAAGGGTGGGCCAAGGAAGGCATTGGGTTCTCCTGAATTTTTTAAAATTTTTAAGGATTTAATGATAATTTTTCAAAAAAAAGTTTTTTTTTCTATTCTTTTATTAAATTTTGATGAGTATTGAACCTTGAGGATTTTAAAATCTTTAAGTAAGTTTAATAGTAATTTTATATAAATTTTATTTTATAGTAATAAAACGATTATGATCATTAATAATTTAATCCCTTAAATTAACATATAAGTAATTTATTAACAAATTATGTATTTTAATTGAGCTCCTTTAATTAAAATTTTAATTCTGTCACTTTCCAAGATTATATAAGAATGCATTACTCTTATTTCAAATCAATGTGAGATGTTAACACAAAATTTAAGATATTGCGTATCTTATTTCTTTTTGCTTGACAAACTGTTTTCTTATTTCCATTGTTGCAGGTCAGATGTGTTTGAACACCTCAAGGAAAACTGTCCATCACTTCAATCCGAGTTAAAGATGTTTTAAAGATCTTTTGTATATATAGTTATAGTTTAAAAATAAAAAATAATATTACTGGAAAAATAAAACGTTAAAACGTTATAGTTTAATAAATAAGAATGGAATTCCTATAATATAAATTTATATTTAAAATTTAATATTTGAAAATAAAAATCGTTGAGAGTATAAAAATGATGAAAAGCCAAATATATAAAATAACTCGTAAATTTAAAATTATATCAAGAGCATAGAATGTTATTATGTTACAAAATACGATTTACATTTATTATTTTACAATCTAAATATTAGAGAAAAATTTATTACTATGAAAGAAAACACTGCATATTGAGAGTGCTAAAATTTTTTCTTTATTTTTTACTTTTTCACAGTAATTTATTAATTTTCTATAGGAAGTTTTTTTCCCCCCTTTTATTTGCATAGCAGAGATAACTGTTTTAATATTTGCTTTTTTAATATTATTAAATTAGTATAATTTAAATTAATTTATCATGAATAAATTAAATTAATATAATTTAAAAATAATATAAATAATTTATTAATTAAAATATTTTAAAATTTAAAATTAAGGTCCTTCATCAAATAAAAAAGATAAATTATAATTTAGTCTCTAAGATTTGATAAAATATATAAGTTAGTTCCTACATTTTTAATACTCATCTATTTAGTCCTTGAGATTTTAATATATTTATAAATTAGTCCCTACTGTTAATTTTAATTAAAATGACCAAAATGTCTTTTACTATATTTTTATCTGAAACAATATCCATGAGATTGGTAAAATCCACAAATTAGTCCTTGTAAATTATAATTATTAAAAAAATGGATTAATTACTTTAAGATCCTTAAAAATTTTGATTGATTACAAAATCATCCATTTATTTTATAAAATGATCCCTGAATATTATAAATATTTACAAATAAGTCCTTATATTTTTGTAATTAATAAACATATAAAAGATTAACTTGTAAGTGGTTATAATTATTAAGGTTTGAATGAATTACTTTAAGATCCTTATATTTTTGTTAATTACAAATTCATCCTTGCATTTTAACAATTTAATGTAAAACATAAACACAATTTAATAGTTAATTTTGTAAAATTTCACCCTATTAATTAATAGTTAATTTTGTAATTAATAATTATTTGTAAAATTAACTATATTATTTTAAAATTTTAACATGCAATTTGCGAATTTTTAATTTGTAAAATTAAAAATTTAAACATTTAAAATCTTTAATTTTGCCATAGAAGGAGCTATTTTGCCAATAAATCAAAACATTCAAAATCTTTAATTTGACTTGATCTTTTCATCCTAATATACTTATTGAATTTCTACTTGTTTGTGCTGGTATGGCTGGATAGTCTGAGGAGGAAAAAAAAGCTCTAGTTGTCCGAGTCTCTAGAAAGAGGAAAGCTGGGATGGTATCTCTTACGAGTGAGAGTTCCTCTCAACAGGCGAGGGGCGAAGGCACCTCAACTGGTATCCCACCGGCTCCTCCTACTGATGTCTTGATTTTTAATGTTCCAAGTGGTGATCATTTAAGGATGCCTTCACCCCCGATCTTCCTTAACTCTCCTCCTCACCTTCAGGATTTTGAGGCTGAGCTAGCCAAGCACAAGGCCATAGAGGATAACTTTGCCCTGACAGAATTGCTCGCAAAGAAACTACTACTCTTGGAGGACCGTATTTGCTTTGACCAAGAGGGCGACAATGAACTTCTACTAAAGATGGCCAGCTACAATTTGGAGGCTCTAGTTACTATCCAGATGGTCAAAGAGAAATTTAAATTGCTAAAAGAAGTTATGGTGAAGCAAACTTAGCACAACTTCATTAAAATGGCCATGGAGGATGTCAATAAGTAGAATCAAGAGCTTCAAAAACTTTTGACAGAGGCTGAGGGATGAGTGGGCAAGCTAGAGGGTGAGCTGGAGGTCATTCGCTTAACTTATGCTAAGAGAATGAGAAAATGAAATTACAGTGGAAGGAACAGGAGGAAGCCTTATTAGACAAGTTGGTAGATACATACTTAGACCTACAGGCAACTATAATGACTAGGCTGGCTGAAAAGCATCCGAGTGAGGAGTTCAACTAGATAAAGTAATTGCTGCTAGGTGGTGCTGGCTTTGCGGACAGGATGATAGTTTGGATGGCCAGATTGGGAGGATACTAGGGATGCCCAATAATTTTGTATGGTTTTTGGGCTTTTACCATCTTTTTGTATTTATAAAAATATCTATATTAATGAAGTTCATTTTTTATTTGTCTTTCACATTTTGGTACTTTTTTATTTATCCAGACCAATGTTCATGCGTTGCAGAAACTATTTTAAGCGAGCGAATAAAAGCCTTAGATAGGGCAGGCAAATGAAATCAGCCTGGTAGAAAGGAAAATGTATGCCTTTATCTTTTTAGCGGGCAGATTTATGCCTTAGTTAGGGTGGGCGAGTGAGAATAGTCTGTTAGGTAGGCAAATATACACCATAGTTAGGTAGGTGCATGAAATCAGCCCATGAGGCAAGCAGATATACGCCTTAGTTAGGGTGAGCGAGTGAAATCAGCCTGTTAGATAGGCGGTTATACGCCTTAGTCTTTTTGGCAGACAAATATATGCCTTAGTTAGGATGGGCAAGTAAGATCATCCTGATAGGTAGGTGAACATATGCCTTAGTTAGGGTAGGTGAATGAAATTAGCCCATTAGGCAGGCAATTATATGCCTTAATAGGGCAAATGAGTGAAAACAGCCTGTTAGGCAGGTGGATTTAGTCTTTTTGGTAGGCAGATGTACGCCTTAGTTGGAGCGGCGGAGTGAGATAAACCTGATAGGTAAGCTGGTATAGACCTTAGTTAGGGCTGGCGAGTGAAATCAGCCCATTAGGCAGCGAATATATACCTTAGTTAGGGTAAGCGAGTGATATTAGCCCATTTGGCAGGTGAATATATGTCTTAGTTTGGGTGAGCAAGTGAAATTAGCCCATTAGGCAGGTGGATATATGCTTTAGTCTTTTTGGCATGCAAATATATGCCTTAGTTGGGGTGGGCGAGTGAGATCAGCTTAGTAGGCAGGCGGGTATATGCCTTAGTTAGCTGTATACAAAATAATAAGGATCAAGTATGAATTTTTTATTAAAATGGATAAATAGTCTATATAAGTTGGTGATGCCTTTGAAATAATGAAAAAGACATAGCCATAAGTTCTTATAAAGTTTTTATTAAAGTAAATAAAAGATCATTCTATTAGTAGAACTTTTTCAGGTTGCTGATATTCCATAATCTGGGGACTACTTTTCCACTGATTTTAGTTAGTTCGTTAAAGTTTGGCTGGAGCTTACCAGTTCCTACACTTCCTTTAGCTAGGTCAGCCTTTTTGAAGATTAGATCCCCCACCATGAATGCTCGTCCATTGACTTTGGTGTTGAAAGCCCAAACCATGTTCTAGTGATAGTTAGCCATGTGAATGAAGGCTTTATCCCTTAGATTTTCCAATTGATCAAGGGAAAACCTAAGGTCTTCTAAGTTAGTTGCTAGTTTCGACTCAGATGTCTGAGTGCTCAACACTTGGAATTTAGTTGGGATGATGGCCTCTACCCCATAAGTAAGGAAAAACGGAGTTTCTCCAGTGGCTGACTGGGGGTGGTTCTATAAGCACATAACACATTAGGCAATTTATCTGGCCAACTTTCCTTAGCATCATCAAGTCTTTTCTTTAATCCCTGCAAGATTGTCCTGGTGGTTACCTTAGTCATACCATTTGTTTGAGGGTGATAGACTGAGCTGAATCATAAGTTAATTATCTAGGAATAGCAAAATTCCCTAAACTTTTTACAATCAACTGTTTGTAATTATTAGTGATGATTATGCTTAGAAGTCCGAATCTACTAAAAATGCTTTTCTTGTAGATGTTGATTGCCCTGTCTGTAGTAATTTTGGTCGTAGCTTCTGCTTCAGCTCGTTTGGTGAAGTGGCCAATTGCTACAACTACATACCTCTTTTAATCTGCTACCCTTGGGAAAGGCTCGATGATATCACTTCCCCATTAGTAGAATAGCAATGGGCTTCTAATGGCTGCTTACTTCTCAGCTGAGGCATGGGGAATGAAAACATGTTCCTGGTACTTTACGTACGTTTTAACTCTTCCCCATGCATTTTTAATTGCACTTTGCCAAAAATATCCTTGGCGAAAGGCTTTCTCGGTTCTTGCCCCTTTATGGCCGTCATAAATGCCTTCATGGATATCCTTGAGAAAAATTGCTACCTTTTCCTATGTGATACATCTTAACCATAATTTTAAGTATGGTCTTCTGTACAACCATCCATCCACTAGGCCATAACTAGATGATTTTTTTACCAACTTGTTAGCCTCTAACGAATTTTCCAAGAGTGTGCCATCAACTAAATATTAGAAAATTGGGCTCATTTAGGAGTCACTTACATAGATTGGTAGGCTTTCCTCTTCGTCAATAGTTGGGGACATTACTTCCTCGAAAGGAATTAGGCAAGTTAGGTGTTATTCACTTAATACTGCTAACTTAGCCAGCACATCAGCCTCCAAGTTTTCTTCCTGAGGGATTTGGAGAATCGTAACTTCCCTTTCAGTCATTTGAATTTTTGTCATGAACTTCTTTATCCAAACTTAATACTTGGCCAGGTTTTGATCTTTGACCTAAAAGCTAAGCTAGCTTGGCATTAGTTTACCACCAATTAGGAGTCTAAGTGTATAGTAATGTAAGTTGCCTTGACCTCCTTCAAGATTCTAAATGCCATTAGCAAAGCTTCATATTCGACCACATTATTTGTGGTGCAGTAGGATAATTTTGCTGCATACTGAAGTTTTGTCTTGAATGGTCCTTCCAGAATCACCCCAATTCTAACTCTATCAATGTCTACTGCACCATCAACCCAAACTTTCCAGGCTTCCTTTCTTACTAGTATTTGAGGTCCAGTTAGAGTCAGTTCGGTCATAAAATCTACTAACATTTGGGCTTTTAATGCCGATCTTATACTATACCTGATATCATTTGACCTGAGATGGACAGCACATTCTGTCACTTTTACAACTGTATTGGGACGATGTAGAATCTTTCGTAAGGGATAATTGCTCTAAACTTCAATTGTATATCCTTCGAAATAAGGTCTTAGCTTTTTACAATAGTTAGGATGGCAAAGGCAAGCTTTTCAAAGGTCAAATAATTTATTTCTCCTCCCTTCAAGACTTTGCTAGTGTAATAGATAGGGAATTGCTCTCCCTCTTCCTCCCTAACAAGGACAAAACAAACAATTTCATTAGTAATTGAAAGATATGGGTATAATGTTTCACCTAGCCAAAGGGTGTCAAGGAGTGGTGGCTGGGTTAGGAAATATTTTAACTCATTAAATGCCAACTGACAATCATCCCCTCACTTAAATTGTTTTCTTACTTTTAGAGCTCGATAGAATGGGAAGCATCGTCTAGCCGAACATGACATAAAATGGCCAAGTGTTGTTATGTGCCCTTTTAGCTTTTAAACTTTTTTGATGCTCTTAGGTGGTTGTATATCCAAAATGGCCTATATTTTTTTTGAATTTGCTTATATTCCTCTTTTTGATACCATATATCCCAGGAACTTGAATGATTTTATTCCGAACATGCATTTCTCCATATTCAATTTCATTCTAGCTTTGTCCAAGACATCAAAAGCTTCTAAAATATCTTGGGCATGGTCTTTCACCCTTCTACTTTTGATGATCATGTCATCAACATACACCTCTACCACCCTACTAATCAAGTCTTTGAACATAGAGTTAACTAGCCTTTGATATGTTGCTACTGCATTTTTTAGCCTAGATGACATTACTTTGTAATAAAATACTCCCTCATTAGTGATAAATGCAATCTTTTCTGCATCTTTGGGTTCTATTAATATCTGGTGATATCCTAAAATGGCATCAACCAGTGAACATACTACATGACCAACTGTTACATCTCCCAGATGGTCTATTATGGGCAGGGGGTAGTGATCTTTTAGGCAGGATTTATTGAGGTCAGTGAAGTTTACGCACATCCTCCACTTCCCATTAGCTTTTTAACAAGGACAATATTGGCTACCTAGATTGGTTATTGCACTTCAAAAATCAAACCAGTTTCTTTAAGTTTTTTAACCTTTTTCATAATCTTTTACCTTTTAAGGGCAAATTTCCTCTTCTTTTACTGTACAGGTTTGGCAGATAGATCAACATTTAACTTACGTGTCATAACTGTCAGATCTATACTTATATTCTTTCCTTCATCCAGTTTTACAACTATAACTTCATCTATTGGCTCAAGTGATACTTTGTCTTCTGGCTTTACAAGTAGCTCAATTGGCAAAATCAGTTGAGTGACCAATTTGGTGGATTGCTTGCAGCATTCTTGGGTAGATTTTTTATTTCCTCTACATACAGCAACTTCCCCTACTATTGGTAGTTTTAGGTGCAGCATTACCATTTGATGACAATACTATAGTCACTCAGTATTGGTCTACTGAGGATGGCATTATAAGAGAATGGGATGTTTGCTACAGTAAACACAACATAAACTTCTTTTTTGTACTTCTCATCTCCCAAAACAACTGAAGGTTGGTTGTCCTTGCTACTGGATTTGACTTGTCTTCCAACTTGACAAGTGGGTAGGGGACCTTAGAGAAGTTTTTTTGTTTAGAGACCCAACTTCTTGTATGGATCCAATATCAGGAGGTTTAGCGAGCTTCCAGTGTCTACCAGCACCCTTCTTACTTCATACTTGTTAAATCTAGCCTTGATGACTAGAAGGTTAGAATGTGGTTCATTAATTTTGTCATCTTTTGTTCCAAAGGAGATGGGAGTCCCACATACTTCTTCTACCACCATCATTTTAACTATTCCATCAAACGACTAGTCTCTCTTCTTTTGTCCCTTTGCTGTGGAAGGTCCGCCAACAATCACATTTATGATCCTAATTGGGTCTTCGTCGTCGGACTTTTCTCTCTTAGTCTTGCATTCTTCAGCCTTTCTTCTTTCCCTTCAGTCGCTTCTCTTTTGCTCAGTGCTAGGGTCACGGTCTCCCCTTCTTGTGAAACACTTTAGTGTTCCATCCCTGACTTTTCTTTCTATCTTATCTTTCAGCTGCCAGCATTCATCTGTGGTATGACCATAGTCATCATGAAATTTACAGTACTTGCTTTAGTCCCCTTTTTAGAGAACATTGGTTAGGCTTCCTTGACCATCTAATGGATTCTCCATTTTTCTAGATCCATATTAATACTTTGGAATGAGATTCACTCAAAGGGGTATATTTTCTTAAGCTGTCCCTTCAAAGGGAAACTCAAATGCCCATTAGATATGCCTTTCCTTTCTTAATTTGTATTTTTCCATTTTACAATCTTCTTTATATGCCTTTCACCTGCCTTTCATCATCTAACTAGACGTACTTCTGGGCCTTTTGCATTAATTGGTAATAAGTTCGGGCAGGGTTCTTAATGAAAGAGTCAACAACCTTTAATTAAGTGGGTCCCTTCTTTAGGGCTTCGCAAGCTGTCTCATGATTCAATTGTTCCATCTGGATGGCTTCTAAATTGAACCTATCGGTGTAACTTCTAAGACTCTCCTCATCCTTTTGTCCAACTTTCTACAGGTCTGAGGAGATTTTTTTTAGGTGGTATGATAAATTTTTGCTTAAATTCACTTGCCAATTACTTGAAATTTTGGATAGAGTTTGCTGGAATATTTCTAGGCTATGCTGGTCAAGATAGATGGGAAGACTCTGCAAAGGGTGAAATTATTAACATTTTAGAGGTGCATGGTAGTCCCAAAATTAGCAAGGTGGCTGCAAGGATTAGTCTTTCTATCATATTTGTCCAAACTTGGGAGTTTGAACTTTGTAGGGAATGGTTCAGCCAAAATCTCTTCTGACAAAGGGGGAAGAGTCTCCCATGCCAAAATCATCTTCATAGGCTATCTCCTTCTGAACTTTCTCCACTGCCTGGACCAATCTCTGATCGATACCTCTTTTGGCTGAGTTAACTTTTGGATCTTCTTTCTCCTTTTTTTTGTCTGATTTTGGTCCTTCATTAGCTCATGGTGCAGTACTATTTTCTAGAGCCCTAAAATTGTCGAATTGCATGACTTAATTTTTCAAGCCTAAATTTTCAGCCTCCAACTCTTTGATTCACTACAACATCTATTCTGGTGTTAGTTGTATCAAAGTATTATTTGTGACTATGGCACCATTGGTGGTACCATTGCTAGTTGGTGCTGTCTCAATAATTGGCAGTTTTGCTAGTGGAACTGAAGCCATGATCTGGTGGAGATGACAGCAATTTCAAGGATCGCCATGGGTACAGATTTGCAAATTAATTCAATAATAATAGGTGGGTTAGCTGACGACCACTCTGATGGTTTAGTTAGTATTATGAACTAGAGAATGATAATTGAGAATTAAGAGAATAAGATTGGATCCTGCATACCTGTCAATCCCCATATATATTGGCATCAGTTCGACTCCCATTGAGATTATGAGTATTGAGTTATGATAGGGGCTAATCTCCAGATATCTTAGTTTATCCATTATTAGAGTCCTAGTTGATGAGGAGTCCCTTTTGGAGTAGGATTCTAACCCGATCATGGGAGTATCTCAGAATCTTGTGGAAGAGGGAGATCTCTTATTTGGGTGCCTAGGCATGTGGGCGCCTACCCGACACTTGGTTGGGTCACTTGGGAGGGTAAGCACCCCCTTGGGTAACCTATGTAGTGCAAGTAGCATCAAGCTCCAATCAAAGTTTTTCTTTCTCTTCCTTGTCTTATTTTTATATATATTATTATTATATATGCAATGATTCTACATCTAGAATTAAGAACAATTGTTTTGGATTTTGATTTTGTGTAGAACTAGATGATATCTGATGTAGTTTGGATTTAATTTTAATTTCAGAGATTTTGTATTAGTTTTCTTTATTAATACAATTGTTTATTATTTGCACTTAATGCTTTTAGGTATTAACTTTTGTAGTATTTGATTGATCTCAATTCATAATTAGTACTGGGAAAGAAAGTTATGGATTTGTGAATAATAATAAACATCACAAGAATAGTACCTGGAGCGGGAGTAGAATATTTGACTTTTGGGATTCTGGGAATAATCATATATATTGGTTAATGAATTAATTGAGACTTATTTTACTATTAGGAGATCAATTATAAGCTTCAATTAAAATTTTTAATAAATCTTGAGAGGGATTATTAAATAAATTAGGATTATTGATCCTTGTGTTAATAATTAAATTTGGATTGACAAACGAAATATCTAGAATTGATAATTAGATCAAGTGAAATCAAGGATACTCTAGTGTTTAATTAATTTAATTTTAGAATTAGCTTCTATTATGTTCTTTAGAGTTAATTTTAATTTCATTTTTTTAGTTAAATTTATTTTCCAATTTCATCAAATTTTCATAGTTATATATTACTAGAATTGGCACATATTTTCGGTATTTAAACGTAGTTCTCGCGAGTTCGACACTTTTCTTACTACTATATTACTTGAATGATTTTGTACACTTGCAAAACTAGCCTATTATGATTTATATGTTTTAATGATTTGATTAGTGTGTATAATCTTATCGCACGAATCTTTATAAATATTAAAAATAATTTACTAATATATATTTAACAAAAAGATTAAATTAATAGCAAAAATGTGCATATTGTGAGAATTTTATGAATAGATTTATTAATTAAATTAATTATTTATAATAAATTATTATATTCTTACAAATTTAATACATTAATTTTAACTTTCCTTCAATATAGAAATTTTAGCTTCACCGCAACATACAAGTGAAATTTTATTGTCATGCAAGCGTAATTTATTATAGAAATAGGACATCGTTAAGCTACATATATTAATCACAAGCTATGGCAAAGCTATCACATGCTTATGTTCATCAAATATCACTTTATTACATTCTTCTCCGCATTAATATTTCTTACCCAAGTTGCTGGAGGCTTAGCAATGAGGCTTGTGCAAAGGGCAACTGCACTTTTTACTACCGGCTTTGCAAGGGGCTTTTACAATTTCTTCTGTACTCTATAACCAGGAAGTCCTGCATCAGTAACTCTTATCATTCTTGAAGACAACTTCGGGTTTGTGATCATCAACTTCGCCTGCAGCAATATATATATATATATATATATATATATATATATATATATATATATATATATATATATATATATATATTAGATAAGAAAATAGAATAAGCATTTTGCCAGTTTAATTTCTCACCATTATGATTTTATAAATTCTATTTATAAAAATGTAATGTCATTGAAATTTTTTATGACGAAAATAATATCATGATCTCGAGATCGAATAAAGCCGTAGTTATTAATGATATGAGAGAATAATTTTTCATTATAATATTTTAAATTCAATGATAATTAATTTAATTTTAAAAGTCATATAATTATTTATACGTGGCATCATATACAACTCATTACTGATTCAAATGATAATATTTTTTATTTAATATTTATCTTATAATAAAAAATATAACTTTTGACAGAATAATTTAAAAAAAAATAGAAAGCAAAAAAAAAAAAACACACTAATTTATAAAATACGATTAAAACTAAAATATTAATTTATGTGATGCTATCGTGAATTTCAAGGATTCAATCCTAATACCTCGTAGATTTACAACAAAGAAAAGATGAGTTGGGAAGCTTTCTAGTAAATCACTCCAACACTCAAGTCAAAGAATTGAATATCAAAGAATGAAGAAGAACTATAATGGGTGTCGACACCATATTTTAGCCGATCCCCAGAATCAATAAACTTTGAAACCGATCCCTAGCACTAAGTCTCCCTTTGCCAGCCAACCACTTCTCCGATCTCTCCTCACGAGAAATTGAATCATTGCTAAGTCCTCATATTAGTTAAAGCCTTACCGGTCTCTCAAATCACTCACCGATCTCTCAAGCCAATTGTTAAATTTCCTGACCAGTCAACTACATTCCCGATCTCTCTTGTCAAAAAAAATTGAACCAACACTAGATCTTTATGTCACCAGTTTTATTGCCGACCTCCCTTTTAAAAGTTTAGGAAGAATCAAGTTAAGGTTCCACTCCAGTTTAATGATGATCCCGATCTTAAATGTTCAAGCCAAATTTCCAATTTTAATCAAGTCCCGTTTAGCGTTGGTTCCCTGCCGATCTCATGCTCATTGTGTTTTCCGACCTCTTACACTTAGATTAATAATCACTTTTAGTTATTTCAATATACTCAGACAATCAAGTGTTTAAATAATTTAGAGGTTTTCCGATCACATTCATTCACTGGACAAAAAGAAGACTTCATTTCATATTAAAGTTTGTACAAGTCATTCGGCTGGAGGATCACCCCCAGCCTGATCTACATTTTGCTCGCCTTCTCTCTCACCCTTAGCCTCCTCCTCACTATCCTCACCCTCACCCTCGGGAGCCAGGTCTGCCATCCAGGAGAAGTCCTCTTCCTGGTAACGCTTCTTGAGTTCGGCCAAGAGATCCCTGTGAGCATTCACATAAGCACCGGCCACTCCTGTCACCATCTCTTCTTCTTTCGCCTTGAGCTCCTCAGTAAGGTGAGCGATGTGAGCAACTTCATCGGTCCGAAGTGCTTGAACTTCTTCCAGAACACGGGTTCGCTCGGCCAGAACACGAGACTGTTCGGCCAGCTTGTCTTCATAGAACTTCATCCGCCCCTCAATTTGAGATATGTAATCCTGAGCAGATGAGAGTTGGGATCGGAGAGAAGACACCTCGTGACCCATCTTCTCGACTTCCTTGCCTAGGCGATGAGCTTTCTCCCGAACAATGTGCTGGTTCACCAGGCACTCCACGTTCAGGCTCATGGATCGGGTCAGGATGTCATCAAGGTTGTCCGGGGACAGCCTACCCCTGTCCTCCCGAAGGCAGATGGTGGATCCCAATACCTTAGCAAAACCTGGGTTTTCCCGAATAGTCCGGTTCTTCTCCAGCGAGTGGATCAGAACTTGAGCACCTCGAGAAAGGGGCCTCACAGAAGGTTGAGAAGGACCCCCTTCTGCGCTCGGAGCAACTGGAGGAGGTGGAGGCGGCTCTTCTCGGTGAGGAGGGGATCGGACAGCTTCTACGATCGGCGGTCCCGAAGGTTGAGGCGAGCCCTCTTGTATTTCCCCGGGCTCATGCCTGGGTGTCTGCATTTCCTCAGCCCGCTTCATTTCCCTTACTTTCCGGGAAATCTCTCTCTTTCGTATTCGGCTCTCCTTGGAGGCTTCGCCGCTAGCCATACCTGCACAAAAGAGAGGTCAGTGAGATCGCTAAGGTCCAAAGATCTGAGATGTAGAAAATACCGATGCCGAGGTCAGAGAGCTGAAGCCCGCGATCTTTGCCGGTGATCAACTCCATTGTCCAGTGATGAAGTTTGGCAGTCACTGCATCCAAGCAAGAGAACTTCTCTCGGCTCGCCTGTTCTTTCAGCTCCATCACCATTAGGCCTTCCTCCCTATTCAACACGAGACGCTTCGGAATTAAGGGGCCTTGGTGTAGCCAGCTACGAGGGAAACCCTCAAAGCCGTTCGAAATTTTGCTCCTTAGAATGAAGAAGCGGTTCTTCCAATTTTTCAGGGAGGAGGGCAGATCGGTGAAGAGCTCGCAATGTGGCTTCGCCTGGAAAAACCAGTACTCGTCGTCCTTTCGATGAGTTAATCTATGCAGTTCGGCAAATACCTTAGGCGTAGGACGGAATCCCTTAGCTCGGCAGAGGCCTCGGAAGGCTACTAAGATCCGCCACGAGTTCGGGTGAACTTGGGCTATGCACACTTGGTAAAATTTTAAGACTTCCTTAAAGAAGTCGTCAAGAGGGAACCGCAGCCCGGCTTTCAACTGTTCTTCGTATACTATAATCATGTCGTTCTCTTCGAAGAAATGATCGGCCCGGTGATCATCGTGACACCGGATAAGTTCATATGAATCAGGCTCAATGTTGTACTCGGCCGAACGATCGCAGACGGTTTCTTGAAGGACCGATGGCGCTCGCCCATGGGAAGATTCTCTCCCCAAGAAGGCGCATGCCTTGATGATGCCGCTGCCCCCGAGCCGAACGGAGACTCTAGGATGTTCAAGTCTCGCGCTTGGTCCGACCACCTCTACTTCATGAGTCGACCACGAGAACTGAATGGAAGGAGGGCTCGTCGCTCTCTGACCTTTGGCGCCGCTCATTTTCAAAGGAAATAAAGAATTTAAACTAAAAGAAGGATCAAAACCCTTACCGGAGCTTGATGCGAGAGACTGAAAATGGCATAAGAGAGCAACTGGCTAACCCCACCCCTATTTATACTCGTCCGAGCATTTAATGCTCACGATGTTCCAGGCAATGCATCGGTTAGCGGGACTCGCCAGCTGTTCTGACACGTCTCACGAATATTCTAAAAATTCCATAAAGAGATCGGCTAACTAGAGATCGGCATATTAAGATAAATATTTTGAATTGCGGATCAGTTAAGGGTTGTTCAGTTAGGAACCAGATCGGATAAACACATCAGAGATCGAAAAATAATCAATAAGATGATAATTGACAAAATAAAATTTTTATTTCCAAAAGATCGGATTACATCATTTGGGCGATCTCTAGGGATCGGATTACATTAAAGGTCTAACTACATCATTTGGGCGATCTTTAGAGATCGGATTACATTGAAAGTAAAAATACATCATTTGGGCGATCTCTAGAGACCGGTGGAACATTCCATCTAAAGGCCTATGTCAAAGCCTAGTCTCGTGGCTGAGTCAAAAGATGTGTTTGACCAGGAGACCGGCTGTTGACATCGGATAGATGTACAGCTCAGATGGGGTGACTATGACTCCCATGAAGATGAGAGACGTCGTCATTGATGTTACCGCTCAAAACCGAGCCACTGTCGGAACACCCAGTGCGGAGAGGAGCCAGATGAACGCCAAGGGGCAATCACTGGTGTTAAGGGGAATATTAGCAGTCTTCTCGCCTGAAATCAGTTCGCCGTTTGTATCGGTCGAACGATTCAAGGTCAATAAGATCGAGGTCCTCGATCCAGATCGGTAAGTTAGTCCGGTTTTCTCAAGGTCATTAAGTGCAGTCATCATAATTTTCCGTTCACCGGGATCGTAAATTTTCAGTCGGGGAATAAAGAGGTCCATCGGAGGGATCAAAAGCCACAATCGTGGGTTTAACCATCACGAGCGCTTAGAACAGGAAAGTAAGAAGGAAGAGAGGAAAATCGAATAAGGAAAGTTTCTTCTGTCAGGGGCATATATAGGGGAAAATCAGGCATTTATTGCTAAGAAGAAAACGAAGCGGACGCTTCGGGAATCGAGAGGAATTAATGCTTTGACCGGACCGGGCCTGATTAAGGGAAGGATCGGAATGATAGAGATCGGAAGAGGGGAGACCGGTATGAAAGATCGAAAAAGGGGCGTGTTAAGAAGATCAGAAAAGAGGAGAGATCGGAAGGCAAAGAGAATATGACAAATCCCAATAACCGTCGTCAGAATCAGAGCCGAGGTAGTTAAAGCGTTGCAGACGAAATCTCCACTGCACGCCTAAGAATCACCCACAAATGCTGACAGGTGCCAGAGTATGTCATGACAGTCCTGTACATCCCAATCTCCACCGTTGATCTCACTTGCAAGGACGAGCCCAGAGCCTTTGGATCAAAGAAGAAGATGACAAGACCGGCGCCTTTTATTCCTAGCCATCGGACGCTCTGCATAAGAGAATTTGTGACCGTTAGATTAGAAGAGGAAAAGGACAAATATTCTGAAGGAGATCTCGGCCGTCCGTTCTGATTCTCTTTAATTCCTGAGCCTCAGATCATGTCCTTTGAAATCCTGACCCTCCATCTCCCTCAAAATAAATCTTGACCCTTCAGATGGAGCACTCGATTCCTATAAATACCTGCATAAAAACTGTTCAAGGGGATGGACGAAAAAAAGGCAGTGACTATAGTGGAAGAACTCTGAAACTTAATTCAATTTGTTACTCTGCTATTAAGCTTTCATAAGAAAAACTTTGGAAACCAGTTTTCTAGAGTGTTTTCTTGCAAAAGGGATTCTTGGATATTGAAACTCTCTATTTTCAGTTCGTTCATTATCCTGTGGTGCTCTCATCTTCAGCTCTTAGTTTTCTTTATTTCCACTCTCATTGCTTAGGCTCAACCTCATTTAAACTTGGTGATCACTTCAACCCGATGGCATTTTAGCAAAGCATTTTTCGTTTCAAGGCGAACCTTAACCCTCCGGTTATCAATCTGCAGTCCTATTACGTTTTGGTCATTCCATACTTAGTTTAGTGGATTCGGCTCCCAACAGGTGAGTGCTCATATTGCCATTTCATTAATTGCTCGTTCTTATTTTACGTATTTCCTTTGTTCTTTTACGTACCTAGTTTTCTCTAAGTTTATATTGTGCTTAAGAATACAAAGAAGGTTACTCTCGGGTTTACTTCTTTGTTGATCAGTCCATCCTTTTTGCTAATCCTTGTTATTTCGGGATATAAGTCTTCTAGTATTAAATAGTGTATAAAAGGTCAGATAAAATGTAGGTAATAGCATCTTAAGGGTCTCTTTATAAGTAATGAAAGGTCTGAGTAATAAGTCAAGAAAATATTTAAGCCGAATCACCGAAATAACACAAAAGACAATCGGGTAAGACGTCACAATGTGGGATAATACCGAAACTTAGGTAAATAAATGGAATAAACCTGCATCGAGGGTACCAGTAAGGCGACCACGTAAGAAGATCAGAAATTCAGTTTAGTGTCCCCGGTCTAGTCACAAGATACTAATGATTTGAAAGAAGCCTTATTCCGATCCCCGTCATCTTCGAATGCCAAAAACCTTAGTCTTAGGCTCTTGCCAGGCATAATCGAAATTAAACTTTGAGAGATTGGAAAAATCCTTATCCGACTCCCATTAAAACAAAAGAGACCGGAGGAGAGTTCTTATCCGGTCCTCAATCTAAAATTTCAAATAAATACTCAAAAGAGATCGGAGGAGAGTTCTTATCCGGTTCTCAATCTAAAATTTTAAATAAGTACTCAAAAGAGATCGGAGGAGAGTTCTTATCCAGTTCTCAATCTAAAATTTAAAATAAATACTCAAAAGTGATCGAAGGAGAGTTCTTATCCGGTTCTCAATCTAAAATTTAAGATAAATACTCAAAAGAGATCGGAGGAGAGTTCTTATCCGGTTCTCAATCTAAAATTTAAGATAAATACTCAAAAGAGATCGAAGGAGAGTTCTTATCCGGTTCTCAATCTAAAATTTAAGATAAATACTCAAAAGAGATCGGAGGAGAGTTCTTATCCGGTTCTCAATCTAAAATTTAAGATAAATACTCAAAAGAGATCGGATGAGAGTTCTTATCCGGTTCTCAATCTAAAATTTAAAATAAATACTCAAAAGAGATCGGAGGAGAGTCCTTATCCGGTTCTCAATCTAAAACTTTAATAAATATTTAAAAGAGATCGGAGGAAAGTCCTATCCAATCCCCAAAATTGAATTCTAACAAAATAGCCCTTCAAAAAAAACTAACATACAACAGTAACTCACTAAGGTTGTCTCATTTACTTATGTATCTGGGTAATCCGAATTAGTGAAAAATCGAATATTCCTTTTGTCAAAAGGATTAACATTTCCATTCGAGCCCTCCTAACTAATTTATGAAGAACGAGAAGTTAAATCTACTTACCCTTATTGAGGGACGAGGTGGGGTGCCTAACACCTTCCCCACCCGTTTACGGACCCCGAACCTAGAATCTCTGTTTTGAAGTGGTTTCATTTTAATTTATTTTCACAAATGTTTTTCTTTAATTTCCCTCAAAATTAAAGTGGCGACTCTTCACTCTTTCCCACTTCGGTGAGGGTTTGTCCAGGCGACCGCAAAACACCTTACGACAGCTTGGCGACTCCACTGGGGAAATTTGTTTTAACTTAACCCCGGTCCAGAGGTCCAAAAGTAGATTTAATTTTCCGATCAAATCATAGTTAGGTGGGCTCACTCGGCAATATTTTATATGTTAATTATTGTTATTCCTGCTAACTGTTTTGTTTGTCTTGCTTGTTTTATTTCTCACAGCGCTCTTGGTTTAAAAAAAAGAAAAAAGAAAGAAAAATCCCCCTATATTGGGAAGAGGTAAAGGTGTCCCTTCACACACCGAACACTCACATAATGTCCTCACACACTTCAGCCCTATACTCGGGCTTTCTTACCCTTTTAGGAAAGTAGGAGGGGGTCATGTAGCGGTACCCGTGGGTTCTACCCCGTTAGTATCCGTGAAGGCTTCTGCTCAGATTGAAACTCATTCTATCCATTGTGATACCCGTGGAATTTTCCCGATAATATCATGGTTATAGAATGGGGCTCTACTGTTTACAGTAGGGGCAATTTGGGAACCTGTGGCTTTTATAAAATTAGACCTTGAGCTAAACTATCACGATAGCTGGAAACCGTAGCAAGCTACCCTATAAGATAGAACTATCCAGTTAGGTAGCACCCACCCGGTACTAGGATTTTCCCTATTATAGGAGAAAAGGGGCATACTTACCCTTACCCTACTCTGTTTGTGTTTTCTTTTGTTCTTATTTTTAGGGTAATCTTGAATTATGCTGTTGGAAAGACCTACATGTTTTCCTACTTTGATAAGTGTGTAGGTATCACTTTGCCAACAGTATAATTCAAAATTACCCGAACTTACCTCGCTAACAAATTTTTCCTACAGGCATCACCAAATTAAGGTCTGTAAAAGGATAAGCATCATTTTTAATATGGCATCCTCGAGTCAGTCGGCAGAAGAAGTTCAGAATGCCAAACTGTGGCCCAAGTCAGTTCATAGCTCAGTACCCCCACAGAATAATGTCACCAAGGCACATGCTAGCTCATTGCCTCCGATGGACCTGAGTAGAGTTGAGGTTAGAAAGAATAATCTCGAAGGTCTGTCTAATGGTTGGAGGTCATTTCCTGATCAGGTCAAGGCACGATTTGAGGAAAAGTATGGGAAGATTGCAACCTTGATGCAAGTTAAAGTTCAAGCCTCGGCATTAAAGGCCATGTTGACAGTTTGGAATCCTAAGTATGGGGTTTTCTCTTTCAACGATATCGATACTGCTCCCACCATGGAAGAATATCAGGCATTACTAGAGATTCCTTACTCGACGCAGAATCGGATCTACCTACACCTTGAGCATAGGCAGACCTGGAAACGATTAACACATTTGTTGGGTATTCCTCCGGAAGAAGCAAAGTCAAAAGAAACTGTCAAAGGGAACACACATGGATGGTATTGGACCTACCTCGAGAAGTGGTTGGATCAATACATCCAAGAGGAACAGTGGGACCAAGCTTCATTGATGCTCGCTTTGGCAATCTACGGCTTGATCTTGTTCCCAGGACCTTCCGGAATCATAACCTGCGGTGTTGTAGAAATATTCTGGGCAGTAGAAAAACAGAAGGTCAATCCAATACCTGCAATTCTTGCCGAGACTTTCTTAACCCTTACTTACTGCAGACAACAAGGCAAGGGGTCCATTAAGTGTTGTTCTCAATTGTTGCACCTCTGGATTATCAGTCATATGTGTCCTGTGGAGACAAAGCGATTGACTTGGTACCTTGACCAGCCTCTCATCGAGAAGATGACCCGGTTACTGTTGGAGGAAGTTGTGGACGTCAGGTCAACCCATTTTGGTCAGCACCGGGGATGATCAATCAGTATCCCTAATCGGAGTGACTGGATACACAAGTTACACTCCGGCATTGGTAATGAGGCAGTTTGGCTCAACACAGTCCAGAATCAACATTGAAGAATACCACCAAGGTCATTTCTACCATGAGCTCAAGGAAGAGGAAGGGTTGAAAATGGCTCGCAAATCTTGGGAAAACATCACTCTGACAGAGAGGTCGCCTAAAGGTCCAAGTGCCACGGGCGATTATCTTAAATGGAGGACTGACAGGGACCAAGAACACTTAGCTGCGGATTCAACAAAATTCGAAGACAGCAACTCTCGCCGAGACGTCTTATCAGAAGAAGCTAGCAATCATTTGGCTGATTCCCTACAAAAGGCAAACATCGAAAACTCGCAACTGCAAAAACAAATAGAACAGTTGGAGGGCCAACAGCATATCCTCAAGAGAAAATTAAGGAGGCTCAGGGAAGAGGCTAGGACCAAGAAGATGGGGTTTGAAGAACAAGAGACACGGTGGGAAAAAGAAAGAAGTTCCCTCCAAGCTGTCATAAAAGAAGTAGAAGTACGGAATAGCGAGCTTCAGGAGAAAATGAAATATCAGGATATACTCATAGAGGAGCATAAACAAGAAAACAAAAAGAAGAGGCTTGAACTGAAGGAACAGGCACAGCTCATCAATGACGTTCTGAAGGAATGTGCCAAAGAAAGAAAGGAAAAAGAAAGGCAAGCTGCTCTTTATCGAGAGCTGAAAGAGAACGTTGACCAGCTGGAAAAAATGATAGCGCAAGGGAAACAAGAACTCCTACCTGAATCCGAATATGCTCTGAAAGTGTTCAACCCCGCCAGACAGGAAGAAATGTTATATGAGTATCTCAGAAAGTGTAATCTCATTATAAAGAACCTCCCTGAGCCTAGGCCAATGTAAAGAATGCCATGTATGAACTAATCAATTAATGGAATGACTTTGGGCCATTGTTTAGCAAAATTGTGAATGAATAGTATGACTCCCGTAGGGACTCCCTCGCTAGAGTTATGCGAAAAATTGAAAGCGCCATATGGACAAATACCATAGAGGCGTGTTCAGTCCAGTCATTTACCGCCAAACTATCGAATGATGCCATGATAAAAGTGATGCAATTATCCTTCTGCAGATTTCATTTCTGGCTCTCAGATGCCACCGTATCCTTTGTCCACATCAGGACCCTATTTAATTTTGATCAAGATTCGCTAAAAATTTCTTTTTTATTCCCAACAGAAAATCAACATTGCTTCAAACAAAGCAAGTCTGATCGGGCACACAGTTCAACCCAAACGAGTGTACTTAACAAGATCCCGAACAAAGAAGATAATGAAAGACCAGGAACAAGTACAGAATCTACAAGAGCAAGTCTCCGAGCTGAAAGATCAGGTCTCAGAACTTATGAGACTAATGAGGGAGATGTCCCAGAATAAACCTGCTTCAGAACCAAACTTGCCACTACCTCCTCCACCACCTACAACAAATGATCCGCACCAAGCTTCAACTTCTTTTACCTTTCAGTCACCTATTCCGGACCCGACAATCACTGTCAATCCGGCTACCATGAATAATGACCTACCTTACTCTCATTACCCAGCCGTTTCAAACACCGACCCATACCCTTCAATTCTAATCCCTCCAGTTCACTCCACCCCTCATCTCCCAACTGGGGGAGCATTTCATGCAGTGGGAGGAGAAAATAAGACGAGAGAAAACGAGAAACTATCTGCTCTAGAAGAGAGATTGAGAGCGATCGAAGGACTGAATATGTATGGTTCAGTCGATGTGGCATCGCTTAGACTCGTGCCTGATATAGTGGTGCCGCCTAAGTTTAAAGTCCCGGATTTCGACAAGTACACTGGGAACTCAGACTCCCGAATCCACCTGGCAACCTACATTGCCAAAATGTCTGCCTTGACAGAAGATGACAGACTTCTCGTCCACTTCTTTCACGAGAGTCTCTCCGGCGCATCCCTGAGATGGTGCATACAATTAGACAGAAGCAAACTGCGCTCCTGGAAGGATTTAGCTGATGCCTTTTTGAAGCAGTATAAATTTAACTGTGATGTGGCCCCCACAAGGAGAGACCTCCAAAACCTGGTACAAAGGGACAGGGAAAGTTTCAAGGAATATGCCCAGAGATGGAGAGAGAAGGCTGCAGAAGTATACCCTCCAGTAACCGACAATGAACTATGCTCCTTGTTCATCGAAACATTGAAGGCTCCTTACTTCAATTTGATGATCGGAAACACTTCCAACAGCTTCTCTGACATCATCCAAGCTGGTGAGAGAATAGAGGCTAACTTAAGGATGGGACGGCTACAGGAGTTGACTGAGAATGCTGCGAAGAAAACTGCCAATTTCGGCAAAAAGAAAGAGGGTGATGTGCATTCCATCACCCGGCAGAATAACTACTCCCCACTACCTCAAAATAACCACAGGCCATATCCTCCCCCTCATGGCCAAACAGTCGTAAGCATTCCACCTCCTTTCCCAAATTATCCACACCCGCGCCCACAATACACACCACCTACAAATTACCAACCCAGACCTCCCCCTCCACCTACCCAACCCAGACCACCTCAAAATAATCCCAAACCACCAAGAAATCCCGATCCACCCCTTCCCCTACCACTCAGCGAAATATACCGATATCTCGTCGGTATAAACCAGATAGTACCAGTTCCCCTTGACCCAGTCCAGCCACCATACCCCAGGTGGTATGATGCCAGTGCCCGGTGTGAGTATCATGGAGGAGCACAAGAGCATTCAACTGATAATAGTGGAGCACTCAGAGGGAGGGTGCATGCCTTAATCAGAAACGGGTGGTTGAAGATTGAGGGAAATGGTTCCCTCCCCAATGTTACCTCAAACCTGTTGCCCAATCATAATGCGGGCAATGGAGTAAATATGACATAATCGGATGGAGAGAGGGTGGTACCAGAGGTAGACAAGCTAATTCCTCACTTTGAGGAAATTTTTGCCATGGCAATGAGGGAAGGGTACCTTTGTCTTCAGGTAACTGGATCAGAAAAGGGTACGGGGTGTCCTTACCATGGAGGGGCAGCTAATCACGAGCTGCGGGATTGTGAAGAGTTTAAGCAAGAGGTTCAGAACTTATTATCCCTCAAAGTTCTGAGATGCCAGAAAAGGTCAAAGATGGAAGGGGGAGTGAACACAGCTAGATTCAGCCAAAATGCTTCTACCTCTAAACCCAGAATCACCTTCTCACCCCCAGTAACTTCACCGCCAGTGACGATTATTCGAACCCCGCCTCAGCTCCCCGTCACAAACACCCATGCCATACCTTGGAATTATAACTTCCAAGTTTTCACTCAAGAAGCGTCAAGCAGTACATCAGCTCCTAATCTTGCCTCACCTCCGGCACCACCAAAACCATGTTTCACTCCACATGAGCACTTTAAAATGACTTATACCGGACCTATCACCAGTACTACTCCCCAAGTTAATCTTCAGCCCGTCGCTGCCACAAAATCCTCCTCGCTTGAGCAAGAAGTCGAGTTCATAACTCGAAGTGGGAGATGTTACGGGAACGAAGAGAAAGAAAAGAGGAAAGGGAAAGTAAAAATGGGAGAGTCACTGAAGAGCACAGAAGAGGAGGTTGAGAAGACGGAGGAAGTAGAACCTGCCGGACCTAAAGAAGAGGAAGAGCTTTTGCTCCAAATAATGAAACAGAGTGAGTATGATGTGGTTGAGCAGTTGAGAAAGACACCTGCCCGAATTTCACTGTTATCGTTAATTCTGAGCTCCGAGGTGCACCGTCAAGCCTTGCAGAAAATCTTGGATCAGGCCTTTGTAAACCCCGACATCACACCGGGGCAGTTTGAGAAGATAGTGGGACAAATCCAGGCATCCAGTTTTGTCACCTTTTCTGAAGAGGAGATAGACCCTGCGGGTTTAAGGCACACTAAAGCTCTGCATGTGACAGTGAAATGTAAAGGTTGTATAGTGGCCAAGGTCCTTATTGATAACGGATCAGCCCTCAATGTACTGCCTAGTGCTACCTTGGCTAGGTTGCCAGTTGACCGATCAGATATACGTCAAAGTGCTATGGTGGTAAGAGCCTTTGACGGTACAAGAAGAGAAGTCCTGGGGGACATTGATTTGCCCCTCCAAATTGGCGCATGCACCTTCAACGTCACATTTCAGGTGATGAACATTGAACCGGCCTACACTATGTTGCTAGGGAGGCCTTGGATCCATTCTGCAAATGCCGTTCCCTCGACTTTGCACCAGAAAATAAAGTATATCATGGACGGCAAAATCATCACTGTTAGAGGGGAAGAAGCCATTTTGGTCACCAAGCCACAATCACTTCCTTATGTGGAAGTTGCCGAGGAGTCATTGGAAAGCTCTTTCCAGACCCTCGAATTACAAGAAACTAGAAATGATGGGGCTATGGCTATGGTAGCCAAGATAATGTCAAAGAATGGGTATGAAGAGGGTAAAGGCCTAGGCGCCGCATTGCAAGGGATTGTTGAACCTATACCAGCTATCCAGAAGATAGGCCGCTGCGGTTTGGGTTATGAGGAAGATGCCCTCATGGATGGGCGATTCTGGATGAGGAACCGACTTCGGGATCAGAGATTCGATCAGAAAATCGGAAGAATGAAAGTAGTCCCGAGCATCACGGAAGTCTTCACTAAACCGGTCATTGAAAATCCGGCAGAGGTTGAAGAGTCACCCGATGAACCATCCATCGATGTCATCCACCTGGATTCCTTGTATGAGGCTCTAATCTCGCCAATGGCTGAGGGGCAAGAACTGGACAACTGGACAGCAGAGGACATCCCTGTACTTAATTTCGAGTAAAGTACTTTTGGTTATCTACACTTGATCATTTTGTCCATGGTGGCAAGTGTAACATTGTAAATGGATCTTTTTTTATGACATAAATGTTAACGAATTAATAGCGCATTTTATATCCAATTCTCTCTTTCTTTCCTTTTGAATTCCATCCTTATAATATATTCTATTTTCGTTCATTCAGGACCATTCATCAATTAACACCTAATAATTCAATAGTCTCAGAAATTCCTCTGGTTAATTTTGAAATCCCCATAACTGCCATTACTTCAAGCAATTCTGAGGTGGAGCTCACGGAAGAAAGGGATGAAAGAGATGAACCTTCCCTAGTGCCTTGCGAGGACAAAACGTACACCATAAACTTAGGCACGGAAGAAGTAAAAAGGGAACTTAAGGTTGTGGAGAGCGAGGAATCAGAAGATATGATCAGTTTGCTCAAAGAATTCCTGGACGTGTTTTCCTGGAGCTATGACGACATGATTGGTTTGGACCCCCAAATAGTGACGCACAAAATTCCTCTAATTCCTGGGACAATCCCGGTAAAGCAGAAGCTAAGAAGAATGAATCCTGACATGCTACTCAAAGTTAGAGATGAGGTCAAGAAGCAGTATGATGCTGGGTTTCTAGAAGTGGTTAAATATCCCCAATGGATAGCTAACGTAGTCCCGGTAATGAAGAAGGACGGGAGAGTCAGGGTGTGTGTAGATTACAGAGATCTCAATAAAGCAAGCCTGAAAGATGACTTCCCTCTCCCTCACATTGATGTGTTAGTAGACAATGCTGTGGGATTGGGCAGGTGTTCGTGTATCGATGGGGCATCGGGGTACAATCAAATCCCAATGGATGAGAAAGACAAGGAGAAAATGACCTTTATCACTCAATGGGGGGTATTTTGCTATCGGGTCATGCCTTTCGGGTTAAAGAATGCCGGAGCCACCTACCAACGCGCCATGGTCACATTATTCCACGACATGATGCATAAAGAAGTGGAGGTGTACGTGGATGATATGATCATCAAATCCAGGGGAGAGGAGAGCCATGTGCAGGTGCTGAGAAAAGTATTCGAGAGGCTCAGGAAATATCGGCTGAAACTGAACCCTGCCAAATGCATATTCGGAGCCAGATCTGGAAAGTTGTTGGGATTCATAGTGAGTGAGAGGGGAATAGAAGTTGATCCAGACAAAGTTCGAGCTATTCAAGAAATGCCATCCCCAAAAACAGAAAGGGAGGTGCGCAGTTTTCTAGGAAAGTTGAACTACATATCGAGATTTATTTCTAACCTCACTGCCAAAGCCGAGCCTATTTTCAGACTACTCCGGAAGAACAACTCTACTCAATGGGATTCAGTTTGCCAAGAGGCCTTTGATAAAATTAAGCGACTGCACAAACCCACCAGTATTGGTTCCTCCAGTCGCGGGAAGGCCTCTGATTCTGTATATGGCAGTCCAACAAAGCTCAATGGGATGTGTTTTGGGGCAACATGATGATACTGGCCGAAAGGAAAGAACCATTTATTACCTGAGCAAGAAGTTTAACGATTGTGAGTCAAGGTACTCTTTCCTAGAGAAAACTTGCTGCGCACTAGCCTGGACAGCAAATCGCCTCAAGCACTACATGTTGAATCACAAGACATGGCTCATCTCCAGGATGGATCCTATCAAGTATGTATTCGAAAGCCCATTCGTGCCAGGAAGGATAGCCAAATGGCAGGTAATACTCTCCCAATATGACATCATTTATATGACCCGGAAAGCAGTGAAAGGTAGCGTGATCGCTGATCTCCTAGCAGAAAATCCTATCCAGGATTATGAAGCTCTGGATTTTGAGTTCCCTGATGAACATATTAACGAAGTGAACTGCGGAGAAGAAGAGCCAGCGGATGTATGGGAAATGTATTTCGACGGAGCTGTTAATTTGTCCGGTAATGGAATCGGAGCTGTACTGGTATCTCCGGACGGGAAACACTTCCCGATAGCTATCAAGTTGAAATTCGATTGCACCAACAACGTTGCAGAGTATGAGGCTTGTGTGATGGGTTTACAAGCTGCCATTGAGATGAAAGTCAGGAAGTTGGAGGTATATAGAGATTCAGCCCTGATCATTTATCAAGTCAAAGGAGAATGGCAAACTAAAGATCCGAAGCTAATCCCATATCAGAAGTACTTATTGGAGCTGATTAAGAAATTTGAAGAAATCTCTTTCACTCACCTCAGTCGAGATAAGAACCAATTTGCAGACGCCTTAGCCACCCTGGCTGTTATGGCTCAAATGGAGGAAGGGCAGACGACTCAGATATTAAGGATTAAAGCAAGGAGTGAGCCAGCATACTGCTTCATGATCGAGGAAGAACCCGACGGTAAACCTTGGTACCATGACATCCTGGTCTACATCAGAACCGGAGAATTTCCCTCGGGGGCAAGCAGAAACGAAAGAAGAATGATCTGAAGATTAGCATTGGGATACTTCCCCAGCGGAGAAACCCTATACAAGAGGAGCTCCGACGGCAAACTGTTGAGATGTGTGGATGTAAAGGAGGCAAAGAAAATCCTTTTCAAGACTCACGAGGGAAACTATGCGACCCATGCCAATGGGCATATGATGGCTAAGCAAATCATGAGAAGAGGATATTTCTGGACTACCATGGAAAAGGATTGCATTGAATACTTTCGAAAGTGCCATAAGTGTCAGACCTACGCGGATCCGATAAATGTTCCGCCTCACAAATTGTTCAACCTTGCCTCACCATGGCCTTTCGCAATGTGGGGCATCGATGTGATTGGTCCCATCAACCCTAAGGCGTCTAATGGGCACAGATTTATCCTAGTAGCTATCGACTATTTCTCTAAATGGGTCGAAGCTACATCCTATGCTCACATTACACAGAACACATTTCTCAAATTCCTCAGAAATAATATCATCTGCCGACATGGCCTCCCCAATGAAATCGTCACTGATAATGCCAAAAATTTGAATGGTCCGAAGATTCAGAAATTATGTGATCAGTACAAAATCTGACATCTCAATTCCTCTCCATACCGTCCCCAGATGAATGGAGCGGTGGAAGCTGCAAACAAAAATCTCAAGAGGATAATCCGGAAAATGACGGTCACATATAGGGATTGGCATGATATGCTTCCCTACGCTCTTCACGCATACCGGACTTCTGTAAGGACCTCAACTGGTGCAACTCCTTACTCGCTGGTTTATGGGATGGAGGCTGTATTACCTATTGAGGTTGAAATTCCTTCCCTGAGGATTCTGAAGGAATCGGGGATTGATGAGTCAGAATGGATCCAGTCGAGGTTGGATCAATTAAACTTCTTTGGATGAGAAAGGTTAGCGTGACATGTCATGGGCAATTATACCAGAGGAGAATGGCTAGGGCATTTGACAAAAGCGTTCGCCCATGCGAATTCCAACTCGGGGACCTAGTTCTGAAGAAAGTGTTACCAAATCAAAACGATCCCCGGGGCAAATGGTTACCAACCTACGAGGGACCCTATGTGGTTAAAAAGGCATTCTCTGAAGGAGCCTTGATCTTGACCCACATGGACGGTGAAGAATTTCCAAGACCTGTGAATGCTGACACTGTCAAGAGATACTATGCCTAAAAAAAAAAAAAAAAAAAAGAGAGAGAGGAGTAGGGGTGAAAACCCGAAAGGGCGCCCCTAGCAAAATGTGTGAAAGAAGGCGAAAACCCCGAAGGGGCGCTTTCTGTAAAATGAGTGAGGAATGAAAACCCAAAAGGGCGTCCTGAAAGAGCGAGAAAAAAAAATAAAAAAATAAAAATAAAAATCAAGATCTAGGGGTGAAAACCCGAAAGGGCATCCCAAGAACCGAAAGGGAGAAATAAGGAAAGGAGCATGAAACCGAGAAGGGAAATAAACCGTCATGAGGCTTCAGAGTACTGGAAACAATGGCAGTTAAGGGACTTCAAAGCTAACCACAAGGAATATATGAGATCTATCCTTGTACTCTCTTTCTTTGAAACTCTGTCTTTATTTCTTAAAACCATAATAAAGCCATACTTTATTCATTTTGCTTTTATCTTTCTCGTATACTCACTCTTTAATACTATCCTTCTTCAATCTCTTTATCTAATGCGCTATTAATCAATCAAAATTTTTGTCATAAGATTAGAATTTGAAAATTGATAACCTCACGTACTTTACTATGAGATTTGCAGGGAATGGCAAAAAAAAAAAAAAAAAAAAACTAGAGGTGAAAACCTGGAAAGGCACTTCTAGTTAAATTGACGAAAGAAAAGTGAAAACCCGCAAGGGCGCTTTTCGCAAAAATAAGGAGAAAGTCAAGAACAAAAAAGAGGGCATCCGAAGAAAGGAAGCTCGTAGGTTCAGTCTTGCAACTCGTCCTCCATTAATCATTGGCCTTTAGGATCATGTTAAGTACACTTCATCGGGAAAGAACTTCGCGTGTCGGACCTGCTTTGTAAGTTGATTTTAATTTCCTGCATTTAAATTTCCCGTTATCAACCTCTGGTTCCTTGATCTAAGTTGATTTTAATTTCCTGCAATTTAAATTTCCCGTTATCAACCTCTGGTTCCTTGATCTAAGTTGATTTTAATTTCCTGCAATTTAAATTTCCCGTTATCAACCTCTGGTTCCTTGATCTAAGTTGATTTTAATTTCCTGCATTTAAATTTCCCGTTATCAACCTCTGGTTCCTTGATCTAAGTTGATTTTAATTTCCTGCAATTTAAATTTCCCGTTATCAACCTCTGGTTCCTTGATCTAAGTTGATTTTAATTTCCTGCAATTTAAATTTCCCGTTATCAACCTCTGGTTCCTTGATCTAAGTTGATTTTAATTTCAGCATTTAAATTTCCTGTTATCAACCTCTGGTTCCTTGATCTAAGTTGATTTTAATTTCCCGCAATTTAAATTTCCTGTTATCAACCTCTGGTTCCTTGATCTAAGTTGATTTTAATTTCCTGCATTTAAATTTCCCGTTATCAACCTCTGGTTCCTTGATCTAAGTTGATTTTAATTTCCTGCAATTTAAATTTCCCGTTATCAACCTCTGGTTCCTTGATCTAAGTTGATTTTAATTTCCTACAATTTAAATTTCCCGTTATCAACCTCTGGTTCCTTGATCTAAGTTGATTTTAATTTCCTGCATTTAAATTTCCCGTTATCAACCTCTGGTTCCTTGATCTAAGTTGATTTTAATTTCCTGCAATTTAAATTTCCCGTTATCAACCTCTGGTTCCTTGATCTAAGTTAATTTTAATTTCCTGTATTTAAATTTCCTGTTATCAACCTCTGGTTCCTTGATCTAAGTTGATTTTAATTTCCTGCAATTTAAATTCCCTGTTATCAACCTCTGGTTCCTTGATCTAAGTTGATTTTAATTTCGTGCAATTTAAATTCCCTGTTATCAACCTCTGGTTCCTTGATCTAAGTTGATTTTAATTTCCTGCAATTTAAATTTCCTGTTATCAAACTCTGGTTCCTTGATCTAAGTTGATTTTTAATTTCCTGCATTTAAATTTCCTATTATCAACCTCTGGTTCCTTGATATAAGTTGATTTTAATTTCCTGCAATTTAAATTTCCCGTTATCAACCTCTGGTTCTTTGATCTAAGTTGATTTTAATTTCCTGCAATTTAAACTTCCTGTTATCAACCTCTGGTTCCTTGATCTAAGTTGATTTTAATTTTCTAGCACCTCTAGGTCACTAACTTAAGTAGGCTCTAATCGCCCAAAATATGGGTCTGAATCTTTACATAATTCGTACACGGAAAATTTTCTTTTTTTTACTTTAATAGAAATTATGTAAAGAGGGGCAGCTGTCGACACCATATTTTGGCCGATCCCCAGAATCAATAAACTTTGAAACCGATCCCTAGCACTAAGTCTCCCTTTGCCAGCCAACCACTTTTCTGATCTCTCCTCACGAGAAATTGAATCATTGCTAAGTCCTCATATCAGTTAAAGCCTTACCGGTCTCTCAAATCACTCACCGATCTCTCAAGCCAATTGTCAAATTTCCTGACCAGTCAACTACATTCCCGATCTCTCTTGTCAAACAAAATTGAACCAACACTAGATCTTTATGTCACCAGTTTTATTGCCGACCTCCCTTTTAAAAGTTTAGGAATAATCAAGTTAAGGTTCCACTTCGGTTTAATGATGATCCCGATCTTAAATGTTCAAGCCAAATTTCCAATTTTAATCAAGTCCCGTTTAGCGTTGGTTCCCTGCCGATCTCATGCTCATTGTGTTTTCCGACCTCTTACACTTAGATTAATAATCACTTTTAGTTATTTCAATATACTCAGACAATCAAGTGTTTAAATAATTTAGAGGTTTTCCGATCACATTCATTCACTGGACAAAAAGAAGACTTCATTTCATATTAAAGTTTGTACAAGTCATTCGGCTGGAGGATCACCCCCAGCCTGATCTACATTTTGCTCGCCTTCTCTCTCACCCTCAGCCTCCTCCTCACTATCCTCACCCTCACCCTCGGGAGCCAGGTCTGCCATCCAAGAGAAGTCCTCCTCCAATTAACGCTTCTTGAGTTCGGCCAAGAGATCCCTGTGAGCATTCACATAAGCACCGGCCACTCCTGTCACCATCTCTTCTTCTTTCGCCTTGAGCTCCTCAGTAAGGTGAGCGATGTGAGCAACTTCATCGGTCCGAAGTGCTTGAACTTCTTCCAGAACACGGGTTCGCTCGGCCAGAACACGAGACTGTTCGGCCAGCTTGTCTTCATAGAACTTCATCCGCCCCTCAATTTGAGATATGTAATCTTGAGCGGATGAGAGTTGGGATCGGAGAGAAGACACCTCGTGACCCATCTTCTCGACTTCCTTGCCCAGGCGATGAGCTTTCTCCCGAACAATGTGCTGGTTCACCAGGCACTCCACGTTCAGGCTCATGGATTGGGTCAGGATGTCATCAAGGTTGTCCGGGACAGCTATCCGATCCTCAGAAGGCGGATGGTGGATCCCAATACCTTAGCAAAACACAGGTTTTCCGAACAGTCCGGTTCTTCTCCGGTAGTGGATCGAACTTGGCGCCTCGAAAGGGCCTCACAAAAGGTTGAGAAGGACCCCCTTCTGCGCTCGGAGCAACTGGAGGAGGTGGAGGCGACTTTTCTCGGCGAGGAGGGGATCGGACAGCTTCTATGATCGGCGGTCCCGAAGGTTGAGGCGGGCCTTCTTGTATTTCCCCGGGCTCATGCCTGGGTGTTTGCATTTCCTCAGCCCGCTTCATCTCCCGTACCTTCCGGGAAATCTCTCTCTTTCATTTTCGGCTCTCCTTGGAGGCTTCGCCGCTAGCCATACCTGCACAAAAGAGAGGTCAGTGAGATCGCTATAGTCCAAAGATCTGAGATGTAGAAAATACCGATGCCGAGGTCAGAGAGCTGAAGCCCGCGATCTTTGCCGGTGATCAACTCCATTGTCCAGTGATGAAGTTCGGCAGTCACTACATCCAAGCAAGAGAACTTCTCTCGGCTCGCCTATTCTTTCAGCTCCATCACCATCAGACCTTCCTCCCTATTCAACACGAGGCCGGAATTAAGGGCCTTGGTGTAGCCGACTCTGAGAAACCCTCAAAGCCGTTCGAATTTTGCTCCTTAGAATGAAGCGGTTCTTCCAATTTTTCAGAGGAGGCGGATCGGTGAAGAGCGCAATGTGGCCGCTGGAAAAACCCGATTACTCGTCGTCCTTTCGATGAGTTAATCTATGCGATTCGCGAATACCTTAGGCGTGGGCGGAATCCCTTAGCTCGGCAGAGGCCTCGGTAGGCTACTAAGATGCGCCACGAGTTCAGGTGAACTTGGGCTATGCACACTTGGTAAAATTTTAAGACTTCCTTAAAGAAGTCGTCAAGAGGGAACCGCAGCTCGGCTTTCAACTGTTCTTCGTATACTATAATCATGTCGTTCTCTTCGAAGAAATGATCGGCCCGTGTCGCCGTGACACGGATAAGTTCATATGAATCGGGCTCAATGTTGTACTCTGGTGAGCATCGCGGTCGGTTTCTTGAAGGACCGATGGCGGCTCGTCCATGGGAAGATTCTCTCTCCTGAAGAAGGCGCATGCCTTGATGATGCCGCTTCGCCCGGTGAGGCGGAGACTCTAGGAGGTTCAGTCACGCTTGGCCCGACCACCTCTACTTCATCAGATGACCACGAGAACTGAATGGAAGGAGGGCTCGTCGCTCTCTGACCTTCGGCGTCGCTCATTTTCAAAGGAAATAAAGAATTTAAACTAAAAAAAGGATCAAAACCCTTATCGGAGCTTGATCGGAGTCGGAAGAGCATGAGAAAATGACAGAATTTTGAAGTTGTTCGCGAGAGAAAATGGCATAAGAGAGCAACTGGCTAAACCCACCCCTATTTATACTCGTCCGAGCATTTAATGCTCACGATGTTCCAGGCAATGCATCGGTTAGCGGGACTCGCCAGCTGTTCTGACACGTCTCATGAATATTCCAAAAATTCCATAAAGAGATCAGCTAACTAGAGATTGGCATATTAAGATAAATATTTTGAATTGCGGATCAGTTAAGGGTTGTTCAGTTAGGAACCAGATCGGATAAACACATCAGAGATCGAAAAATAATCAATAAGATGATAATTGACAAAATAAAATTTTTATTTCCCAAAGATCGGATTACATCATTTGGGCGATCTCTAGGAATCGGATTACATTAAAGGTCTAACTACATCATTTGGGTGATCTCTAGAGATCGAATTACATTGAAAGTAAAAATACATCATTTGGGCGATCTCTAGAGACCGGTGGAACATTCCATCTAAAGGCCTATGTCAAAGTCTAGTCTCGTGGCTGAGTCAAAAGATGTGTTTGACCAAGAGACCGACTGTTGACATCGGATAGATGTACAGCTCAGATGGGGTGACTATGACTCCCATGAAGATGAGAGACATCGTCATCGATGTTACCGCTCGAAACCGAGCCGCTGTCGGAACACCCAGTGCGGAGAGGAGCCAGATGAACGCCAAGGGGCAGTTACCGATGTTAAGGGGAATATTAGCAGTCTTCTCGCCCGAAATCAGTTCGCCGTTTGTATCGATCGAACGATTCGAGGTCAATAAGATCGAGGTCCTCGATCCAGATCGGTAAGTTAGTCCGGTTCTCTCACGGTCATTAAGTGCAGTCATCATAATTTCCCATTCACCGGGATCGTAAATTTTCAGTCGGGGAATAAAGAGGTCCATCAGAAAGGGATCAAAAGCCACAATCGTGGCAGGAACTACTGCCGGAGCAGCTAGAACAGGAAAGTAAGAAGGAAGAGAGGAAAATCAAATAAGGAAAGTTTCTTCTGTCAGGGGTATATATAGGGGAAAATCAGGCATTTATTGCTAAGAAGAAAACGAAGCGGACGCTTCGAGAATCGAGAGGAATTAATGCATTGACCGGACCGGGCCTGATTAAAGGAAGGATCGGAATGATAGAGATCGGAAGAGGGGAGACCGCTATGAAAGATCGAAAAAGGGGCGTGTTAAGAAGATCAGAAAAGAGGAGAGATCGGAAGGCAAAGAGAATAAGAAAAATCCCAATAACCGTCGTCAGAATCAGAGCCGAGGTAGCTAAAGCGTTGCAGACGAAATCTCCACTGCACGCCTAAGAATCGCCCACAAATGCTGACAGGTGCCAGAGTATGTCATGACAGTCCTGTACATCCCAATCTCCACCGTTGATCTCACTTGCAAGGACGAGCCCAGAGCCTTTGGATCAAAGAAGAAGACGACAAGACCGGCGCCTTTTATTCCTAGCCATCGGATCGCCCCAGACAAGAGAATTTGTGACCGTTAGATTAGAAGAGGAAAAGGACAAATATTCTGAAGGAGATCTCGGCCGTCCGTTCTGATTCTCTTTAATTCCTGAGCCTCAGATCATGTCCTTTGAAATCCTGACCCTCCATCTCCCTTAAAATAAATCTTGACCCTTCAGATGGAGCACCCGATTCCTATAAATACCTGCATGAAAACTGTTCAAGGGGACGGACGAAAAAAAGGCAGTGACTATAGTGGAAGAACTCTGAAACTTAATTCAGTTCGTTACTCTGCTATTAAGCTTTCATAAGAAAAACTTTGGAAACCAGTTTTCTAGAGTGTTTTCTTGCAAAAGGGATTCTTGGATACTGGAACTCTCTATTTTCAGTTCGTTCATTATCCTGTGGTGCTCTCATCTTCAGCTCTTAGTTTTCTTTATTTCCACTCTTATTGCTTAGGCTCAACCTCATTTAAACTTGGTGATCACTTCAACCCGATGGCATTTTAGCAAAGCATTTTTCGTTTCAAGGCGAACCTTAACCCTCCGGTTATCAATCTGCAGTCCTATTACGTTTTGGTCATTCCATACTTAGTTTAGTGGATTTGGCTCCCAACAGGTGAGTGCTCATATTGCCATTTCATTAATTGCTCGTTCTTATTTTACGTATTTCCTTTGTTCTTTTACGTACCTAGTTTTCTCTAAGTTTATATTGTGCTTAAGAATACGAAGAAGGTTACTCTCGGGTTTACTTCTTTGTTGATCAGTCCATCCTTTTTGCTAATCCTTGTTATTTCGGGATATAAGTCTTCTAGTATTAAATAGTGTATAAAAGGTCAGATAAAATGTAGGTAATAGCATCTTAAGGGTCTCTTTATAAGTAATGAAAGGTCTGAGTAATAAGTCAGGAAAATATTTAAGCCGAATCACCGAAATAACACAAAAGACAATCGGGTAAGACGTCACAATGCGGGGTAATACCGAACCTTAGGTAAATAAATGGAATAAATCGGGTATCAGAGGGTACCGGTAAGGCGACCACGTAAGAAGATCAGAAATTCAGTTTAGTGTCCCCGGTCTAGTCACAAGATACTAATGAGTTGAAAGAAGCCTTATTCCGATCCCCGTCATCTTCGAATGCCAAAACCCTTAGTCTTAGGCTCTTGCCAGGCATAATCGAAATTAAACTTCGAGAGATCGGAAAAATCCTTATCCGACTCCCATTAAAACAAAAGAGACCGGAGGAGAGTTCTTATCCGGTCCTCAATCTAAAATTTCAAATAAATACTCAAAAGAGATCGGAGGAGAGTTCTTATCCGGTTCTCAATCTAAAATTTAAAATAAATACTCAAAAGAGATCGGAGGAGAGTTCTTATCCAGTTCTCAATCTAAAATTTAAAATAAATACTCAAAAGAGATCGGAGGAGAGTTCTTATCCGGTTCTCAATCTAAAATTTAAGATAAATACTCAAAAGAGATCGGATGAGAGTTCTTATCCGGTTCTCAATCTAAAATTTAAAATAAATACTCAAAAGAGATCGGAGGAGAGTTCTTATCCGGTTCTCAATCTAAAACTTTAATAAATATTTAAAAGAGATCGGAGGAAAGTCCTATCCAATCCCCAAAATTGAATTCTAACAAAATAGCCCTTCAAACAAAACTAACATACAACAGTAACTCACTAAGGTTGTCTCATTTACTTATGTATCTGGGTAATCCGAATTAGTGAAAAATTGAATATTCCTTTTGTCAAAAGGATTAACATTTCCATTCGAGCCCTCCTAACTAATTTATGAAGAACGCGAAGTTAAATCTACTTACCCTTATTGAGGGACGAGGTGAGGTGTCTAACACCTTCTCCACCCGTTTATGGACCCCGAACCTAGAATCTCTGTTTTGAAGTGGTTTCATTTTAATTTATTTTCATAAATGGTTTTCTTTAATTTCCCTCAAAATTAAAGTGGCGACTCCTCACTCTTTCCCACTTCGGTGAGGGTTCGTCCACGCGACCGCAAAACACCTTGCGACAATGGGTTTTAGAATGATGAATATGCACACCTCTTTTATGGTCCCTCCCCGATATTTATAGGTTTTGTTAAAAGTAGTCATTACTCTAATTATAGAGATAATTTCAGATTAAGGTTTTGAGATTCTCTCCCAATAATTCTACTTTCCTTATCTTGATACACCGTTAGATATAAAATTTTATTCGGCTTGTTTGATGAGCAAATGGTGTAACTACTTGATCAGGGTGTAGACTGAGCCATTTCTTGTTCGGTCGAGAAAGCTCAATTTTGACAAGCTTGGTATTTTGACTGCCACATCGGATTTACCTTGTTTTGAATGTTGTTGACGCATTGACTTATCACATGGGATTTTTTGAGTGAATAGTATCATTATGAATCAACGTAAAACAAGTGATAAGAAAAAAAAAAACCTATAGAATGTAATATAATATAGTTTAAGATACATTTGCAAATGACCTATTTAAAATTCACTAATAAATTTTGACCGAATAGTATTAAAATTTAACACTATAAATTTTCTATTTCGAATATAATTAAAATTAAAAAAAAAATCCCATTTGGAATTGATGTAAATTGTAATCTTTGGACCTTTTGGAACTAAAAGGACCACTTATTAACTTGTGCGGCCCAGTTCAAGGAGCGTAATTTGAAACCTATATCCAAACAAAGAGTGCTGGCCCATGTCTGATATCGGATGGGCTCAGCTCAAAATTCAAGTGCAATTTTATTTTATTTTATTTTCAAATATATATATATAGAAATATAACTTGAAATTTACTATATTCAATTTGATTATTTTTATTATATTAGAAAAATTGTACTTCAGTTTTTAATTTATGTATAATTAAAATTAATTACGTTCAAACTTAATATGATATTTTAATTTTACTAGTTTTTTTTTTGCGACATGCATTATATATTATTATATTCATTATATAGATTTGTGATTTAATTTTTTAATTCTTCATTGATATTTTAGATGTGATATAATATTATCATAATATTATATTTAATTATTAAAATTAAAATATTAATTTTATGTATTTTAATTAATTATATAAATAGAAATATTGTTCAGTTTAATAATTATTATTTTTTTATTAGATATTAACATATAATATTAATTTAATTATAAATTTAAATGTAATATGATAATAAGTTTTAGAAATAGAAATGGGTGAAAATGTTTGAAAATTAAAATAAATTAATAATAAGTGTAAGTTAATTCAATTAAATTCGTTCAAACTTGTTATTTTTCCTTTTAAAAAAAAATAAAATTTGATGTGCATATATTATATTTTTTTATAATTTATAACAATAATATTAACTTGCATAATGAGGTACATAAATAGATTAATATAAAAGAAAATTATTTATAAAATTAATATTTTTTTATAATTTATAACAATAATATTAACTTGCATAATGAGGTTACATAAATAGATTGATATAAAAGAAAATTATTTATAAAATTAATAAATAGAATATTTTTAAAATATATTTTGTAGTTTAGTGAATTATTATTATTATAAAATTTTTATTTTCATTGTATTGATATCTTAAAATTTTATATTATCATATTGTTTAATATAAATAATTTTAAAACCTATTTAATATATTTAAAAAATATATTTATTTTTTTAAAACTATAGATTATATCATATATGTTCAAATACATTATAAATTAAAAATATAAATATAAATTCAATCTCACATTTTTTTAAGTGTTTCATAATAATTATATAATTAATACTTTCAAGTGGTAAAATTTTTTTATTTTTTAATCTTTCTTTCATTTTTATTATTTAAAAAAAAAACATAACAACTTAGAATTAATATTGTGAGGAGTATAACTTGTCACATAAATATATGTAAAAATATAATTAAACTTTCTTATAACCTCATGGTAAAATTAACAACCTAACTAAACTTAACTAATAAATTAAAAAATAAAAAATATGTTCAAGCATATAAGGATGTTAACAAATTATAATTAATATACATTTAAATTAAATAGACCCAAGTAAAATCTCATATAATTACATCTAAAATGAATTATTTTATCTAAAAATGATATTAATCATTCCAAAAATTATTGGATGCATCAATATTAAATATAATATAAAAAATAAGAAAATCAATCTATTTTAATGTATATAAATATTATTGAATTTGCAAGAAAATTAGTTTCATTTAGGGATATCAATCAGTCTGGTATTTGCGGATACCTAATCAGACTAAATCCTAATATGATGGATTTGGATAGTATATAATCAGGTTTAAGATGGTTTCGGTTTAAGATTGGGTTCAAGTTTTACATATTGGATATCTATTACCTAAACTCTTTTATATAAATAATTAATTAAACATAAAATATATGTTTTTACAATAATATTTATAAAGTTTATATATTATTTTTAAATAAATAGAATTTAAATATTTTGTAGAGTTATTAAATTTTTTAAATATAAATTATTAATGCAAATTATTAATTCAAAATATATAAAATTAAATAGATTTAAGTATTTTTTGGATAGTAATAATAAGTTTTGAGACGAGTTCAGGTAGCTAAGAATAAATTTTAATTGGGTTTAGAATATATTTAAGTATTGAGGATATTAATCAGGTTTGGATTTGGCTTCGGCTTTGGCTTCATATTCGGGTAAAATGTTTTTCATGGCTACCCTATCTGTATACCCTATCTGTATCTAGTTTCATTTAATATTGATAATAATAATAAAATCCTAGTGATTAGACTCCCCTCGTAAGAATGTACCTATTATATGCAAAAACTTAAAAAATTTAAAGATTTGTAAATAGATTTTCTTCATTGGAAAAAAAGGATAGACATAAAAATGTAGTAAAAAAACACAAAAAAAAAAAAATCGTATTATACGTCAAAGTTAATCAGGCATTGGCCATATTGCACAAAAACAAAGTGTTTAAATTTAAAAACTTATCCATTACTATTTTTTTTTTTAAAAGCTACAAATTTTAATAAATAAAATATTTTTCATTGAATAAGATTAGAGTTTCATATCTAATAATATAAATACAAATTTTTCATTTAATTAAATATTAAATTTTTTACAATAATCTTATAATTATACTAATTAAATAGTTTTTTTAATAATAATTTTATTGTTTAATATTAGACATTTATAAATATTTAGAAGAATTAAAAAAATAAATTAGTGAAAGTGAAAATAGATATTTAAGGTTGTTTGTTAATTTTATTATAATAAATTGAATAATTTTTAAAGAATTAATAATACTTATAGAATTAAGAATGTGGAATTATAATAGGATTTTTGGTGTAAGTAGAATTACTATTAAAATTTAATTTATATTATTTATAATAATACTAAAAATTTTACAAATTTAATGATTTAGCAAATGATAAGTTGTCACTGAAAATTATTAATGATAAATTTATATAAAATAACTTTTCATTGCTAAAAGCATTAGCAACAAATAGGTAGTCGCTAAAAATTTTTGTTCAAGAATTTGTATAAAATAGCTTCTTGTTGCTGAAAGTATTAATAACAAATACATTATCGCTAAAAGTAATTAGCGACAGATTGATTTGAGTTATGATCGAGTTTTTCACTAATATATATTATTAGCGACAAATATATATATCTGTCACTATATATACATTTTTAGAGGCATTTTAATAAATAATATAAATTATTAAAGATATTTTTGATAAAACTAATGTTCACCTTTTCTACATTTATATGTAGTATTACTTTCTTATTAACGTGCGTTGGACCTTGTTTTTACTCCTTTTACTTTCTCGCGTTTTATTTTTGTATATTTAAATTTCTATTTTTTTTATTTGGTATATTATTATGACAATACTTTAATTTTGAATAGTCAAATAAATTTAATTATTTATTGTCATAATATAAAATTACCATGACACAATACTCATATATATTTAAATTTAAATTTATTTTTATTATGCCTTATGTTTAGAGTGTATTCGAATAAAATTTTTTATATTTGAAATAGTAAATACCTTCTAATCATATTTATCTAATATTTTCTTATTATATTAATCTAATATTTAGCATTTTTTATTATATATATATATATATATCATGATCTTCTTTATTAGTTATAATAATTTTTATCAAAACAGAAAGTAAATTACTATTTGCAAGCTTTCACAGTAGGTTATTTTATGTTATGTATAAACTCAAATACCATACTACAACTTAATGCATTTTTTTTTTTAATTTAATCCAATCTTTTACACTGTAAGTAGAACATGAGAAGCCTTTTGAGTTGTGTCTTGCCCAACTTAAGCATGACTTTTGTGTAACTGGTTTGGATTCCAAGCATGTAAATTGATAGATTTTTCTTATTCAGACTCAGTTTTTATTATAGATCTAAGACACATGGTATATGATATGACCCATTTATTAAATACATAGATCTCATATATTTATATTTTTAATTTTAATTATTTATATCTTGAATTCATGATAGACCGAGTTTAGGTAAGAATTTTTCATAAATTGATATACCACCAGATACGAATTTTCTAGTTTTGATTACTATTGCTTGACTTTATCACTTGGGTTCTTTCTTGGTTCTAGTATGACACCAAATATTATTACAAGATTGAAGATGGTAATTTTTCTGGTGAATTTTGGTTTCAAACACTTCCAATGATCAACGCAAATGCTTCTTACAAATTTGGAATAAATTTTTAGTTGTTTCCCTTTTAAACAGTCTTTTAGGGACAACTTAAAAAATGTGGAATAACTTACGTATTTTTATTTATTATCTCATTATTATTCAAAACATTTATATTTATTGTGATTATATTATATAACATTATCTATTATTAAATAATTGTCTTTCCTTTTTAAAATTTTAGTGTGAATATTATGTATAAAGTAGTGCAATGAATATAATATTTTGTAAACAAATAAATAAATACATAATTTTGCAAAGATGAAAGTAAAAAATACTAATTATAGGTCACCTAAAAAAATTATAAGTGAAATATATAAGAATGCATATAAAATATATATTTTTTTAATTATATATATGTAAATTAATAAATTAGAAAATGCTCATAAAATTGAAATAAAAAATAATTTAATATTTATAATTATTTTTTTTAATCTTTTAGTTTTAATTTTCTAATTAATGATAAATGAATATTAGGTGCTTTATCATGATTTATGAATTAAAAATATTTTACTTGACTCTGTTTATTTTATATAATATGATAATGAAAAGTGAAGATATTTTTCACAAAAAAAACATTATTGTATCAAAATATGAATCCATTAAAATTTTATAATAATAATAATAATAATAATAATAATAATAATAATAATAATAATAATAATAATAATAATAATAATAAAGCCAACAAGAGAGCTAAAACAAAACACATATGGAAAAACGCTAAAGAGGAAAATGCCTTGATGCATCCTTAATCAAACCATTTCCATGTGGCCACTATAGTTTTCTTTTTCTTCAACGATGACTACCTCCTCTAAAATCCCAGAATCAAACTTAGGATTTTTTGAACTTTCAATTAACCCTTCCTCTTCTGTCTCTTCTCGACTTTAATTTAATCAATATGTAAAGTACAATAATTCTCACAAATTCTTGAATTTTATTTTGTTCTATTCTGTAACATCCTCGATTTACCCTAAATGGTATTCATATAAATTTCAAAATTTATTTGTGTGTGAAATTGCCTCCATACATACCTAGGAATCCGGCCACCAAATGTTTTTTTTTTCATTTCAACGGTACATTTCTCTCAAAATTTGAAGAGGGAATCCCAAGCCAAAACCCTAGATCAACCCATTTTGAAGGCTTAAGCAAAGAAAGCAAGAGACTGGGTGAATCAAGCTTGAAGAACCCTAACTCCTTAAAGGGATTGGTAGAGATTTGGAGGAGGGAGGGGGGGGGGGGGGGGGGTATAGGAGGTGGGCAGTAGCTGGTTCACAACTAAGGTTAATGCTATAACCCATGTTTTTTTTATCATATTTGAGTAAGGAGTTCATTAGGGATAAGGAGAATATGCAAATTGATAGAAATAATAACTTGTGTGTGTGGAGATTTGAATCTACCAGCAAGCTACAAGATCAGTCACCTTTAAAAATTCATAACTTTAGTTAGGAAAGTTGGATTTCTATGATCTTTATGTCTATGAAAACAATGAATTCCCTAAAACTTTTTAGTTTCATGCCAGACCTAATTCCTCTATTAAGTTGGAGTTTGAAGGCAAAACTTTTTATTGCTTAAATCTGAAAAACTGACTTGACGGTTTCCAGAAGCAAGACAATCAACTTTAAAAATTCATATTTTGTGCTACAAAACTCAAAATAGTGTGATTCTTGAATTGTTGGAAAGCTTAATGAATGCCCTAAAACTTTTTAGTTATGGCCAAGAATTGATTTTGCTGGCTTCATAGTGATATTTTTACATTTCCTATTACTACTTTGGATGTGATTGAAGTCTGGAGTAGGTTAGGTTATACATAACTTCAGATGTAGACCTGATTTTGATATGATTCAAATTGAAGATTGAAATAGACATGTGAAAGTTGAATTCTGCAAAATATGGCAATAAAACCATATTTCTATGATTTTTTTATAGAATTTTAAACTTGCTGCCCTGTTTACCAGAATTGATTGGAAAATGTAATTGTGTTTTTTTAATGATATTGATTGTGAATGAGTTATGAATAAAAGGGAAAATTGGTAAGCATGTCTTAATTGAATAAATTACATGTAATATTAATAATGTGTATACCCATTACAAGTCTAAAAATAGATGGCGTGAGGAAATTGACTAGTCAATTGCTAAAATTGTGCACAATACCTTGGCTTTATGCCATGATGAGGATACTTGGCTTTATTGCCATGATGAGGTGGCTTATGCCATGATGAGGGCTCTTGGCTTATGCCATAATGAGGATTCTTGTCATTTGAATTGTCTATATATTGTAATTGGGCTAAGAAAATAAATAAAAATGGGTATGTAAAAAAGATTATTCATGAAATGCTATGCATTTTAATTGTAAATATTATTAATTTGATCATGCACGAATTTTATGTAATTAAAAGTTTTATCATGTCATTATTAAATTGTATAGGATTGCACATGTATTATTGAAATAAAATTTTTAGAAACATGATTCATGAGATTATGCATGATTGGCTTGCATACATAATTTATGGCATAATATCATTAAGTTATAGCACCACGAAGCAAGTTGCTTAGCGGACAGTTGTTTGAACTATCTGTAGGTAATAAAAGTAAGGATAAAGAGCCAACACGAGAGTGAAGGCAAAAGGGGACGTTTTGCTCAAGATTTGAGAAGACACCTTATTGTTTTGTACACATTAGGAGATTACATTGTATTAGGCATTTTGATTATGTAATGTAATCATTTAATGTAATTATTTAAGATCTACAAACTATACGGATGTTGTAACAAGTCTTATATCTTGTAAACACTTTCATATGTATATATTGCAAATTTCTCAGTATGAAAATTTATTTTCAATTGATGAGATGTGTGTATACATTATGGTTATTATGAGATGGGTTGTGAATGAAACCACATAGGTTTCATATGTGTTATTAGAATAATATGATAAATATTAATAGGCATTTTAATGGATCACTTATAATTACTTATAATTTTAAAAGAAACTCATCAAATTTTTATCTTGAAATTTGAAATTAAATTTCATTATTTGAGAAATTCTAAATAGATGAAAAACTTATAAGTTTGGTTTTCTTATGACTTAAATAGATTTGAAATTTTTAAATCTTCCATTATTTTTCCCTAAAATGGAGCTTAATTAGAATTAAGGAAATCAAGATTTGTAAGAGGGATTATTAACCCTTGAGATATACTCTGGGTGTATCTTGAGGGCATGTACACATTACTTTAGTTGCAAATAGGGTTTGGGTGCTACATATTCTTTTCAAGCACATGGAACAACAATAGTAACACAATAGAAGAGTGAAAGTTGGAGGTGGAGTAAAGGTAGCCTCTATTCAAGAAGACATAGCGCATTTTGACAATTTCTTTAAGTGCCATTGACCTATGGGACTATTGGATCAATGCAAAACGATTTTGGCAAATGGATTCACAACCTATTGACCTTTGCTTGTTTTAAGTTGCTTATAAGTTGGTTGTAAGTATGAAAATTATTAGAATAGAATATTAAATTCAAAATTTTCTTCTAGGGTCTCATGCATCATGCAAGATTCAATTTTTACCTATTATTTTGTGACACCCTTAATTGACTATAGTGTGTTTAGAGCAAGTTATGCCACTCAAGTGTGTCTAACACCAATTCATGTTTCAATTTCACTAATCCTTTTTAAAAATAGATGGCGTGAGGAAATTGACTAGTCAATTGCTAAAATTGTGCACAATACCTTGGCTTTATGCCATGATGAGGATACTTGGCTTTATTGCCATGATGAGGTGGCTTATGCCATGATGAGGGCTCTTGGCTTATGCCATAATGAGGATTCTTGTCATTTGAATTGTCTATATATTGTAATTGGGCTAAGAAAATAAATAAAAATGGGTATGTAAAAAAGATTATTCATGAAATGCTATGCATTTTAATTGTAAATATTATTAATTTGATCATGCACGAATTTTATGTAATTAAAAGTTTTATCATGTCATTATTAAATTGTATAGGATTGCACATGTATTATTGAAATAAAATTTTTAGAAACATGATTCATGAGATTATGCATGATTGGCTTGCATACATAATTTATGGCATAATATCATTAAGTTATAGCACCACGAAGCAAGTTGCTTAGCGGACAGTTGTTTGAACTATCTGTAGGTAATAAAAGTAAGGATAAAGAGCCAACACGAGAGTGAAGGCAAAAGGGGACGTTTTGCTCAAGATTTGAGAAGACACCTTATTGTTTTGTACACATTAGGAGATTACATTGTATTAGGCATTTTTGATTATGTAATGTAATCATTTAATGTGTAATTATTTAAGATCTACAAACTATACGGATGTTGTAACAAGTCTTATATCTTGTAAACACTTTCATATGTATATATTGCAAATTTCTCAGTATGAAAATTTATTTTCAATTGATGAGATGTGTGTATACATTATGGTTATTATGAGATGGGTTGTGAATGAAACCACATAGGTTTCATATGTGTTATTAGAATAATATGATAAATATTAATAGGCATTTTAACAGATCACTTATAATTACTTATAATTTTAAAAGAAACTCTGTCAAATTTTTATCTTGAAATTTGAAATTAAATTTCATTATTTGAGAAATTCTAAATAGATGAAAAACTTATAAGTTTGGTTTTCTTATGACTTAAATAGATTTGAAATTTTTAAATCTTCCATTATTTTTCCCTAAAATGGAGCTTAATTAGAATTAAGGAAATCAAGATTTGTAAGAGGGATTATTAACCCTTGAGATATACTCTTGGGTGTATCTTGAGGGCATGTACACATTACTTTAGTTGCAAATAGGGTGTAACACCCCAAATTTTATTATTTATGAGTATTTTTGATATTTTAATTTTATTTAAATTTTAGGAATTTTTTTGAGATTTTTCGGATTTTAAAAATCGGGTTCGATTTTTCGAAAATATAAACTTTGATGATTTTTAAAAATTAATTTAAAGACCACGTGGCAAAACTAAAAATATATTTGGAGTCTACGTATTTTTCTGTTGATGTATGGATTGTGAGTATAGAAGTGCGTTTTTAGCCCTTTTGCAGGTTGGGTAGGTCCTAGGTATAGGGGAGACTCTGCCGGATTTTCGGCACGACTTAGGACGTAATTGGTCTTTTTCTTTATTTGTATTGAGTCAGATTGTATTAAATAAATGTAATATGATTGTCGTGAGCGGGACCTTCTTCCTCCGCCCGCCACACAGTAATTTGTCGTCAAGTCTGTGAGTAAAATATTAATTTTAATTATAATTTCGATATTATTATATGTTCAGCATGCCCATGCATCACTTATATGCATATATTTATGTAGTTAAACTCTAGGCACGATTTATGTTGCATTCATAACTGTTGATGTACCATGGATGTTGTTGTGGTAATTTGGAGCAGTGTGCGTGCGTTGGCGTGCGTGTGATGTGGTGTGGACTATGGATAGGACGGGGTAGTCACGGCATGAGTAATTGGGACCCGCTCCTTGAGGGGTAGTCACGGCTTGAGTAATTGGGACCCTCGATTTGGTTATTAAGTGGAAGTCCGAGCTTGAGTAATTCGGCACTGTGTTGGATTTAAGAGAGCTATATAGGGGATCAGCTCCCATATGTTATGATTGATACTACAGGGTGTGTGAGTGCTCCAAATTACCTTTTTGATGTTATGATGTGAAAATGTTGTGTATGTTGCATTTCACTCTACAGGTTGCATTAGTTTCAGATAGTTATAGAGATTATAGTTAAGATTGATATTTTACTCTCTGAGTCGAACGCTCACTCCTGTTCAAAAATTTTTACAGGCCCCAGGAGGATATTTTGTTCTGGGTTAACCTGCCTTTTTACCTCGCAGGTTGTTTATCAATATTGTGTAATTTTAATTACTCCTAGAATTTCCGCATGTGTTAGCAGTAATTATTTGAAATTGGTCTGTAATATTATATTCATGTTGGACTGTAAACTTAATATTTTAAGTCTGCTTGATGGATTGGATGAGGAGCTCCCATTTATTATTATGTTGATGAGTATGTGGAGGGTGAGCCGAGCTCCCAATGGATTGTTTATTGTGTTTACAGTCGGGTGAGTCGAAAACTCCCGTTGGAAAGTCCATTTATGGCGGACTCTGTCGCTTGTTTTCTTGATATTGGGCACAAATGGGCATTCGAGTTGGGTTAATGAAAAGTTAAGGCTTACTACGGGCCTCGGGGCTTTAGGTGGCCTGTCCTAGTCTTGGTCCGGCCCATAGGGTGGGTCGTGACAAATGTGGTATCAGAGCTTAGGCTCCAGATTCCTAGGGAAAAGTTGTCTAAAGTGTTGGGAAAAGTCTAATAGGAGTCACATGCGGAAAAATAGGGTCCATATTCGTCTTGCATTGTCGTCTTTGCTTCTAGTTTCTGCTTCATATATTGTGTGTAAATATGAGTCTATAGAGCTGTGCAATGTGCAGTTTTGAATTTTGTGGGCTAATGCTGCTGAATTTCAGGAAAATGCGTAGAAGCAGAGAGCCGCCACCGCACTGTAACGGATGTGCTGACGAGGTGTCGGCCACAGATGAGGTGCCCGCCAGGAGGCGGGGTAGGAGGCCTAGAGTCGCTCAAGTAGAAGAGCGACTACCCACGCTCAAGAACAGTCTTTCATGGCACAGGGTCCCATGGACCCCATGGCAGCTACTCTAGCTGGTCTGCAGAGAACCATCGACATGATGGCGCAGTATATGGTCCACCCTCCACAGCAGCAGCAGTCCACCGCACCAAGAGGGGAACCTTACAAACAGATCATAAATTTTAAGAAGTTGGTGCCTGGTACCTATGATGTGTCAGACGATGCATATCGATTTTTGGATTCTCGCAGAGCAGAAATGTAATTACTGATTGGTGATAGAAGATTGATAGAATGTATGCGAGCGCCATGGGGCCCATGCCTAGGCAATGGATGAATGACTACGTGTTACCCCGGATGGAGGGTTTGACATGGGCTCAGTTTATGGAACTTTTTATCAATCGGTTTGTGCCAGAAAGCTTCAGAGATCAGAAGCAGTGGGCCTTTGAGGCCTTAAGACAGAATGGCAGTGCGTAGATGAACATGCTACGAATTTACGGAATTGAGCAGATATGCCCCTACAAAGTATCTCAGAGACTATGAAGGTGAAAAGATTCCTAAAGGGGCTTGACAGAGGTATGCGAACTCGCCATGATGTCGGATCAGTCTTTTGATGTGGTGGTTGATCGAGCCAGACAGATTGAGATTAGCTATGCTGTGGATGACAGCGGAAGAGCAAAGAAAAACAGAGCAGAGGGTTCCTCAGGTGTCCCTTCCATGGGTACTCCGGACAGTGGTGGCCAGGGTAATTACAGAGGAAAGGGTAGGAGCAAGAGAAGTGGTTTCGCATAATCGACCACGAGGATTCGACTGTGGTACGGATCCAAAGCGGTGGTACAGATTCGAATCTGATAGTTCCGGTGCAGTTCAGATCCTCCTTGGCACCTTGTGCACAGTGTGGAAGAGGACATTCAGACCTTGTTTGATGGGATCAGAGTATGCTTCAGTGTGTGGCCAACCGGTCACTTTGCTAGAGAATGCCCCATGTTCAGCGAGCCACAGATGGGGTCACAGGGTTCTGTTGCGAATGTTCCTCGACAGTTGTATCCGGGTGCTTCCAACATGGCAGGCAGTCAGTTCAGTGGCCAACAGGGCCGAGGACAAGGGGGACGTGGATTTGGAGGCGGTCGAGGTAGAAGTCGATCGTGGTTCTCGCCACTCGGGGTAGGGGTCAAGCTCGGGTTTTCACCCCGACCCACTAGGATGCTCAAGCTTCAAATGCGCTTGTGGCGTGTATTCTTCTGCCTTCTTATGAGGCTCGTGTTTTGATAGATCCGGGTGCTACGCACTCATTTGTCTCCCCTGTGTTTGCCATGAGGTTGGGTAGAAACCCTACAACCTTAGAATGCCCTTTGTCGGTAGCTACCCCACTTAGTGACAACATAGATGTAGACATGGTATTTCCGGCAGCCAGTGGTAGTGGATGGAAAGATCCTCCCACAGACTTGGTTCCTCTACCAAGAATGGATTTCGATGTAATCCTCGGGATGGATGGTTGGCAACTCATTATGCCACCTTAGACCGCAGAACAAAGGTATACTTCCACATACCGTGTGGAAGAGTTTAGCTTTGATGGTGACAGAGCGTGGCTCCATATAATTTGGTGTCGCAATTAGTGCCGAAAAATGTTGAGGCGTGGATGCCAAGGGTATTTGGCATTGGTGAGAGATACATCGTAGAAGGTGTCAGCATGGAAAATGTTCCTGTTGTCAGAGAATTCATGGATGTCTTCCCTGAAGAGCTTCCAGGGTTGCCACCAGACAGGGAATAGAGTTCGCATTGATGTTATTCCGGTACAAACCCCATATCGATGCCACCTTACAGGATGGCACCCAGAATTGAAAGAGTCAAGGAGCAACTACAGAGCTCTTGGACAAGGGTTTCATACGTCCGAGCACTTCACCGGGTGCTTCGTTCTATTTGTGAGAAAGAAGGATGGGTCATTGAGGTTGTGTATCGACTACGCATACTGAACAAGGTGATCGTGAAGAACAAGTATCCACTTCCTCGGATCGATGATTTGTATGATCACCTCAAGGAGCTAGATTCTTTTCAAGATAGACTGCGTCGCTACCATCAATTGAGAATCATGAATGAGGTCGTGTCCAAAACGGCTTTCATGACAAGATTTGGTCATTATGAGTTCTTGGTGATGTCTTTTGGACTCACTAATGCACCAGCAGCCTTCATGGCCTTGATGAACAGGGTGTTCAAGCCATTTTTGGACCGCTTTGTCATCGTATTCATAGATGACATTCGCATACTCTCGGACCGAGGAAGAACACGTGTGGCACTTGAGGATGGTGTTGCGGACTTTGAGGAGCACCGTATACGCCAAATTTTGAAATGAGAATTTTGGCTAGTAAGCAACTCATTCTTGGGACACGTGGTTTCAAGTGACGGTTTTCAAGTGTATCCCATGAAAATTGAAGTCAGAATCGATTGGCTTAGGCCTATAATACGAGGTGCGAAGTTTTAGGTTTACTGGCTACTACAGCGTTTTGTGCAAGATTTCTCCGTGATAGCGGCTCCCTAACTAAGTTGACCAGAAGAATGTTCCATTCATTTGGACAGATGATCGTGAGGTGAGTTTCCGAGCTCAAGGAGTGTCTAACCACTGCCCCTGTGTTGACACTACCTGTGAGTGGTGAAGGATACGCCGTGTACTGTGACGCCTCCAGAGTTGGCCTAGGGTGTGTTTTGATGCAGAATGGAAAGGTAGTGGCTTATGCTTCAAGGCAGCTGAAGAGGCATGAGCAGAACTACCCCACCCATGATTTGGAAATGGCGGCTGTAGTCTTTGCACTTAAAATCTGGAGACACTACCTGTACGGTGAAGTGTGCGAGATATACACCGACCACAAGAGTTTAAAGTACATCTTCCAACAGAGGGATTTAAACTTGAGACAGAGGAGATGGATGGAGCTCGAAAGACTATGATTGCACCATCGGTACCACCACAGGAAGGCCAATGTTGTGGCAGATGCATTGAGCATAAAATCTTCTGGCAGTTTGGCGCACATTTCAGAGAAAAGACCATTGATTCAGGAAGTACATGAGTTGATGGATCAAGGTCTAATCCTAGATCTTTCAGATGAGGGGGTATTGTTGGCTCACTTTTCAGTGAGGCCAGACTTGAGGGACAGAGTTAGAGTTTCCCAGCACAGAGACCAACAATTGATGAAGATCATAGAAAGAGTACAGCAAGGTGAAGGTGGTGAGTTTGGATTTGCCAATGATGGCGCCCTAGTGCAAGGTTCTAGGATATGTGTGCCCGATGTGGACAACCTCAGGAATGAAATCATGCAAGAGGCACACTATACATCGCATAAGATTCACCTGTGTTCCACCAAGATGTACCATGATGTGAAAGATAGCTACTGGTGGAATGGCATGAAGAGAGACATAGCAGACTTTGTGTCCAAGTGCTTGACTTGTCAGAAGGTGAAGTTTGAACACCAGAGACCGTCAGGAAGCCGCAAGAGCTCCCTATCCTGTAATGAAAGTGGGATATGATTTCTATGGATTTTGTGACTGTGTTGCCTGCATCACGCGAGGATATGACTCGATATGGGTAATTGTAGAGCGCTTGACCATATAAGCTCTCTTCTTACCCAGAAGACTACATACTCGTGGCACAAGATGCCCGCTCTACATTCAATAAAAAGTAAGATTGCAAGGAGTTCCTGCTTCCATAAAAACTGACAGAGGGCCCCAGTTCACTTCTCGGTTTTAGAGAAAGTTGCAGGAGGCACTTGGCACACGCTGAACTTCAAGATGACCTTCCACCTCGTATGCAGACAAATCGAAAGGACGATCCAAACATCGAAGACATGCTTCGCATGAGTGTCTTGGATTTTGAGGTCGTGGGATGAGCACTAGCTCGTGGAGTTTGCCTACAACAACAATTATCACTCCAAAGATAGGGTTGGCACCCTATGAGGCATTATATGGAAGAAAGTGTAGGTCTCCTCTGTGTTGGACAGAAATGGGGGAAGCGAAAGTGCATGATGTAGACCTAGTGCAGTACACTTCAGAGGTAGTTCCTTTAATCAGGGAACGACTGAGGACAGCTTTCAGTAGGCAGAAGAGTTATGCAGACCCCAGACGGAGGGATGTGGAGTTTGCAGTGGGCGACTATGTATTCCTGAAGGTTTCTCCAATGAAGGGAGTCATGAGATTTGGAAAGAAGGGCAAGTTGGCACCTCGGTATATCGGACCTTTTGAGGTTACCGATAGAGTGGAGCGCTTGCCTACGGCTGGAGCTACCACCCAACCTTTCTCACGCTCATCCGTGTTTCACATCTCCATGCTCAGAAATACATTCCCGATCCTTCTCATGTCTCGCAAATGGATGTGATAGAGCTAAAAGAGAACTTGACATTTGAGGAGCAACAGAGCCATAGTGGACTACCAAGTGAGACAAATGAGATCCAAACAGATCCCTATGGTTAAGGTTTTGTGGAGGAGTCGATCGGTGGAAGAGTGTACTGGAGTCGAGCGGGACATGCGTAGCAAGTAACCTTAATTGTTCAATGCATAATCATGTGTTTTATTATGCCTTGTGTAAAAATTCGAGGACGAATTTTCTGTTAGGGGGGAAGAATGTAACACCCCAAATTTTATTATTTATGAGTATTTTGATATTTTAATTTTATTTAAATTTTAGGAATTTTTGAGATTTTTGGATTTTAAAAATCGGGTTCGATTTTCTCAAAATGTAAACTTTGATGATTTTAAAAATTAATTTAAAGACCACGTGGCAAAACTAAAAATATATTTGAGTCTACGATTTTTCCGAGTTTTACGGAATTTTTGAATTTTGGACCTCGCTTTGGTCCCGAGGCAGTAAAATTCAAAATTTTGTATTCGAATCGAACCGGCCGAATCGAACCGGACGGATCGGACCGGTCGAATCGAACCGGCTCCTTTCCTTTTTCTTCTCCCGCGCCGTCCCTCTCTTTTCTCTTTCTTTTCTCTCTCCTCCTCCCTGCAAGCATCGCTCCGATTTCCGCCAACCGTCCACCGATCCGGCCACCGATTGGACCGGGTCTTGTGTCTAAAATCGTCTACTCGGCGAGAGCTTTCCATAGACACCAAGAACGCCAAATCCATCGAGCGGTTTGTCCGATTTTGCTCGGGAAGATTTTAGCCCATTTCGACTTTTGGGCTAGATTTCGAAACCGTGAATCCCACGAGGAAACCGAGGCCACCAAAGACGCTCCATTCGCGAGAGTCGCAACGACATAAATTTCGAATTTTTCCGACACCGTTTTTGCTGGGTCCCACTAACTTCGCAGATATAATTTCGAGCATTAAATGAGCTTAGAAAATTCTGAAAAATTAATGAGCTAACACCCGTGTGATGTGCTTCGTGTAGGTATCCTCGATTCATGAAATTCGGCTTTGACCGTTCCGCAAATTTCGGGCATGCACCGTGACCGGAAAAGTCTCCGAATTGGGCCGAGGTTTTGGCTAGCCCCCCATTGTCAGACGTCCCGAGCGCGTCCCCGAAGTCGGAATCGGCAAAGGTAAACCCGAACCTAGTTTTTACGTAATTTTCTAGTGCTTAAATAGGATTAAAAATCCATAAAATATTCGTGGTAGCTTAGAAAATTACGATTCTTTTTGCAATAGCTTAGTAATATTGCTAAGGACCGCGGGGCAAAGTTTTATAATTTTTAGAGCTTGTTTGGGCAGTTTTTACAAAAATGATCAATAATAAGGACTAAATTGAAATTTTGCGTATTGTGATGGATGAGTGATTTGATGGGCCGGAGGGGCAGTGTGATATGATTGAACTGTTGATGTATGGATTGTGAGTATAGAAGTGCGTTTTTAGCCCTTTTGCAGGTTGGGTAGGTCCTAGGTATAGGGGAGACTCTGCCGGATTTTCGGCACGACTTAGGACGTAATTGGTCTTTTTCTTTATTTGTATTGAGTCAGATTGTATTAAATAAATGTAATATGATTGTCAGGTGAGTCAGATGCCTTCTTCCTCCGCCCACCGCCCACGGTAATTTGTCGTCAAGTCAGTGAGTAAAAAAATAATTTTAAATATAATTTCGATATTATTATATGTTCAAAGATGCCCATGCATCACTTATATGCATATATTTATGTAGTTAAACTCTAGGCACGATTTATGTTGCATTCATAATCGTTGATGTACCATGGATGTTGTTGTGGTAATTTGGAGCAAAGGTGCGTTGGCATGCGGTGATGTGGTGTGGACTATGGATAGGACGGGTAGTCACGGCTTGAGTAATTACTGGGACCCGCTCCTTCGAGGGGTAGTCACGGCTTGAGTAATTCAGGACCTCGATTTGGTTATTAAGTGGAAGTCCGAGCTTGAGTAATTCGGCACTGTGTTGGATTTAAGAGAGCTGTATAGGGGATCAGCTCCCATATGTTATGATTGATACTACAGGGTGTGTGAGTGCTCCAAATTACCTTTTTGATGTTATGATGTGAAAATGTTGTGTATGTTGCATTTCACTCTACAGTTGCATTAGTTTGAGATAGTTATAGAGATTATAGTTAAGATTGATATTTTACTCTCGAGTCGAACGCTCACTCTGCTCAAAAATTTTTACAGCCACAGGAGGATATTTTGTTCGGTTAACTCGCCTTTTTACCTCGCAGTTGTTTATCAATATTGTGTAATTTTAATTACTCCTAGAATTTCCGCATGTGTTAGCGTGAATTATTTGAAATTGGTCCGTAATATTATATTCATGTTGGACCAGTAAACTTAATATTTTAAGTCTTTGATGGATTGGATGAGGAGCCGAGCTCCCATTTATTATTATGTTGATGAGTATGTGGAGGGTGAGCCGAGCTCCCAATGGATTGTTTATTGTGTTTACAGTGTCGGGTGAGTAAAACTCCCGTTGGAAAGTCCATTTTATGGCCGGACTTTGTCCGTTTGTTTTCTTGATATTGGGCCCAAATGGGCCTTAGAGTTGGGTTAATGAATAGTTAAGGCTTACTACGGGCCTCGGGGGCTTTAGGCTGGCCCAGGTCCTAGTGCCGGTCCGGCCCATAGGTTGGGTCGTGACATAGGGTTTGGGTGCTACATATTCTTTTCAAGTACATGGAACAACAATAGTAACAATAATAGAAGAGTGAAAGTTGGAGGTGGAGTATAGGCCTTCTATTCAAGAAGACATAGCAGATTTTTGACAATTCTTTAAGTGCCATTGACCTTATGACTATTGATCAATGCAAAACGATTTGGCAAATGGATGATTCACAACTCATTGGACCTTTGCTTGTTTTAAGTTGCTTATAAAGGAGCAGAAGCATGAAAATTATTAGAATAGAATATTGAATTCAAAAATTTTCTTCTAGGGTCTCATGCATCATGCAAGATTCAATTTTTACCTATTGATTTTGTGACACCCCTTACCCGACTATAGTGTAGCTGAGCAAGTTATGCCACTCAGTGTGTCGGAACACCAATTCATGTTTCAATTTCAATTAATCCTTTTTAATTCATTTATTTATAATTTTTGATAAATCTAAAATTTTCCACAAATTTTATAGAAAATCCGGCAGAGTGCCGGCTATAAATTGGAAAAACAGTTCTTCTGAACCTGTTAAAAACACTTCCAATAATATTATCACATTACTCTCAATCAACCTCCAATATATTCTCAACAATTTCTCAATTCACTTCAAGATCTCAAAATTCAATTCAATTCAAAACACAATCAACTCAATGAAAAATGCTCAATTTATTATCGAACATATTCCATAGATACTTACATCAAAAGCATAATTACATGATTTTATAATATACAGATGTAAGGTTACAAAATACAAAATATCAAAATATCAAAATGGCCTAATGTCCTACCAAATGCAGCAATGTGAGGTGACTCAACTCGAGTGCGTATATGAAGGCTCACCTCAGATGAGGTCACTGGACTCCCACTATGTCTTTCAAGACTGCGTGGCAAGCGACGCTAAGCAATTCTCGCTTAGTGGTGACAATAAAAATAAAATAATAAAATAAAATAAAAACATGTGTACGTAATGTATGTTTACATTTTTGGGTGAACTAAGTCTCAAATATTTATTGCAATATTATTCAATTGAAGTTTGGTAAAATTTATTAATACCGCCCGAGTAACCTATACTAGTTGGATCGGATCGATAAACGGTAACTGGCATCGGGTACTAAGTACTTGACCATCACACCATCGGTCACATTGTGTCTCCAGGCAATGTAATGTACTAATAAGTCGTGATAATTTTCGGGATTAAACCTGAGTATAACAACTCAATATCATAGCCAAAGGCTATTATGTCACGTAATGGCATGGGAAGCCATGAAATACGTAATGGCATGGGAAGCCATGAAATACGTAATGGCATGAAGCCATATGCGATCGCTAATGTAACCCTAGTGGCATGCCAACCTATCCAAACCAATCACATTAGGCCTACTAGGGCATTTAACACTTTTTATTTATGTAATTCTTTGAAATTGAATTTTTATGATTACTATTCATTTCATTGGTCAACCAAAATGTTGACTTTTGCATTGGCAATAGGTAAATTAGTTTAAATATCATCAACATACTACATTTTGCATTTTAAACTTGTTGGTATTGGTTGCCAATACCATCTCTAAGCTTAATGTGAATTGGACAGAATTTTCAGTTTTCAAGCTTTGGATTTATCGCTCCATTAGTTATCTGTTGCAGTGGGAATTTGGAAAATTGATCAACATGAAAGTTGTTCCTTATTTTGTCTAGTTGAATTTCCTTTTTTGAATTACTCCATTTTGAGTTTTGTAACTCAAGTTATGGTCCAAAAACCACAACTGGCCGGATTGAAAATTTTCAGGGCTGACCATATCTACAGTGCAGTGAATAGTGACTGCAACTCAATTTTTGGATAGGTTCTGGTCATAATTTGGGGTAGGTTTCTTCATGAAAGTTGTTGGTCTATATCTCAGCTTATTGCTGGTAAAATTTTAGGTCAATTGGACCTTTCTACATTGAGTTATGGCCACATGAACAATCACTGTTCATTTGGTCATTTTGCAGAAATAGTCTGCAGGTCACCCAGATTTGAGCAAGTTTTTGGTCCACTTTGTTTGGTTTTATGGGCATGGTTTCTTCACCAAAGTTGTGCCATTATGTGTCTAGTTTCATGTCCAATTGGCCAAACACCAATTGAACCCCTACAATTTAAGTTATGGCTGTCCAAACAGGCTGGACTCACATCTAAACCTGCAGGTCACATAAGGCAGCCACTCCAACCTCAAATCCCACAACCGAATTCACTTCATTTTTGATTCAAACCAAACCAAATGGTCACTAATTGACCATTAAAGCCTACTTCCATCATCACATGATCAAAGTCTCATTCCTCAACCCAAACCCTAACTCAACATTTCAAAACCATGCATTATCATTGCATTTATCAATTCCCTTATGAGATACTCATTAAGGGCAGCCATACTAGCATGTTAACTCTCCAAAAATCATCACCATATTACCCTAACCATGGCTGCCAAATTTAGGGTTAGCATACCAATGGTGTTTCATCAAATTTCTTTGTCATTTACACATATTTATAGTTCTTAAACATGAAATTAAAGTGAAATTCAAGGTTTAGGTCACTAACCTCTTTTAGCTCAAATCTAAGACAACCAAAACTTTAATTTTTCTTCAAAATTTTGCTGCCCAAAGCTTCCTCAAGGTGTGGGGTGAATTTTTTGTGAAGACAACTAGGGCTTTTATGGTGTGGAAGCTAGTGAAAATCAAGCTTGAAAAAGCTTGTCCCTGGAGGTTAGGGAAGAATGGTTTACGCAAGGAAATGAAGAAGAAAGGGAATTCTGGTTTTTCTCATTTTTCAGCCTATTTGTCTATTTTAAATATAGTTATTCCATGTGTCAACATTGGGTTGGGTGAAGGCACACTAATGACATCATGTGATGTCATAAATTCCCATTTAATTCATTTTTTTTCTTTTCTTTTCTACTCATTTTCAATTCAATTTTTAATAATATTTATTCACATTTTATGTCATAATAATTATTCACTTAACTGACAAGTTGACCAAAAATCACCTCAAGGCTTAAATGACCAAAATGCCTTCCGCTTGGCTTAATAGGCCAAAATTGTCTGTACTCAATTGAAAAATTTTTCTAAGTATTTTCTTGGCATTCTAATGCCATAAGAACCTCAATAACCCTTCTCTGAGTCCCAAAATTATTTTATAATTTTCCCCTGGTCTAGGGCTCCTAGTTGCAGAACCGCAACTTCTCACTAGGTTACCCATCGCTAGGGCACCACCATTTACCTTGGTGGTATTTTATTTTTAAAATTTTTCCTAAATTTTTCTTATTAATATTTGAGTTAATTTTGGTTCCTCACTTTAGTTTAAATATTTTTTCGACGCTCTAGCTGCCTGCACCGACAATGGTCACCTAATAAAGAGAATGTACGAGTTGCTACAGGAGGGTGTTACAACTCTACCTCTAATTTAAATTTCGCCTCGAATTTACCGATGCAAACAGCTGAGGGAACTGTTGCCTCATCGCCTCTTCACTTTCCCAAGTTGCCTCTTCAATGTTGTGTGCCTCCAAAGCACTTTCACTGGGATCTGCTTATTTCTCAACTCTTTCACGTCCCGAGCCAGGATCCATATGGGTTCTTCTTCATATGTCAAATCCGATTGTACTTCAATTTTTTCCATAGAGATGACATGTGAAGCATCTGAGCAATATCTTCTGAGCATGGACACGTGGAACACAGTGTGGATCTTGTCTGCTCGTGGTAAAGCTAGCTCAGAGGCTATGGTCCCACACGTTCAATGACTTCATATGGGCCAATAAACCTAGGGCTCAACTTACCTTTCCTTCCGAACCTCAATATTTTCTTCCATGGTGAGACTTTGAGAAACACTTTATCACCAACTGCATACTCTATCTCTTTTCTCTTCAGGTCAGCATAAGACTTCTGTCATCTGGAGGTAATCTTCGTGTTGGCTTTGATTATTTTCACTTTTTCCTCACTGCTTCACTGTGTCCGCCCTACCATTTGTTCGCCTAATTCAGTCCAAAGACACCTGAGTTCTACATTTCCTCCCATACAAAGGCTTCATACGGAGCCATTTGAATGCTAGCTTGGTAGCTATTGTTGTATGCGAATTCTGCCAGTGGGAGATATCTATCCCAACTCCCCTCAAACTCAATGACACAACTCCTTAGCATATCCTCCAGGATCTGACATATATTTCATGTTATTATTATCATTTCAGTTCAATATTTGCATTAGTTCAATTGGTTTTAGTTGTTTACCTGGATTACTCTTTCTGATTGCGCATCTGTCTGAGGATGGAAAGTCGTGCTAAAGCAGAGTTGTGTGCCCAAGGCTTCTTGTAACTTTTTCCAAAATCTCGATGTAAACCTTTGGGTCTCGGCCGATATGATGGAAAGTGGGATTCCATGCACTAACTATCTCACCGATATACAATCGCTAGCTTCTCCAAAGGAGTAGTTAGTCCTAATCGGCAGAAATGTGCCGATTTCTTAATCACCCACTATCACCCACACCGCATCATTCTTACTTTGGTTGAGAGGTATACCACTAACAAAATCCATAGTGACCTTGGCCCCATTTCCATTCTGTATGTTTATAGGTCAGAATAAACCCGATGGAACTTGATGTTCGCCTTAACTTGCTAACATGTCAAGCATTTAGTCACATAGTCACTATATCCTCTTCATACTGTGCCACCAATAATGAGGCTTCAAATCATTATACATTTTTGTGCTCCTCGGTGCATAGCATAAACACTGTGTGTGCTTCTTTCAGAATACTAGTCTTCGCCCCATCATCCGGTACACACACTCTTCCTCCGTAGTATAGACACCCATCCGCTTACCTCATATTCAGCTTCTTCCTCAAGAATTTTAGCCATAATTGCCATTAGTTTTTCATCCGCTTCGCCCATCTTGTATTTGTCAGAGTAGGGTTGGCCTCACTTGCAACTCACCCAAAATAGCTCCATCTTGAGCTAAGGATGCATGTGCATTGAGTGATCTTAAAGTCGTGATGGACTTCCTACTCAAAGCATCAAGAACTACATTTGCCTTCCTGTGATGATAATCTATCACACAATCATAGTCCTTAGGAACTCAATCCATCGCCTGCCTAAGATTGAGCTCCTTCCGGTTGGCAAATATTTTAGACTCTTGTGGTCTGTATAGATGTAGCATTTTTCACCATATAAATAATGCCTCCATATCTTCAAAGGCGTAAGATAATCGCCGCTAACTCTGTGTCATGAGTAGGGTAGTTCTGCTCATGTGGCCTTAATCGCCGGAAGCATAGGCGATCACTTTCCTCTTGCATCAATACACACCCTAGCCCATTATGTGAGGCATCATCAGAGACCACAAAGTCCTTTCCCGACACCGGTCGTGTTAACACCGGTGCCTCACAACATAGCCTTTAACCTCTCAAAACTAGCCTGACATTTGTCATTCAAGTTAAATCTGACATTCTTGTGTAACAACTTGGTCATTGGAGCAGCTATTAAGGAAAATCCCTTCACAAATCTTCTCAGAATACCCACTAGCCTCAAGAAACTTCTCGACTCGCTTGTATTTCTCGGGAGGCTTCCATTCCATCACCGCTTCTATCTTTTGGGATCCACTCTAATCCTCTCTCACGATACTATGTGTCCAAGAAAAGAGATTTCACTCATCCGTAAGTCACACTTGGACAACTTAGCATAGCCTTCTTTTCTCGCAGGTTTGCGTAACAATCCTCAAATGTTCATCATGTTCTTCCTCGGTCTTGGAATACACCGTAATATCATCAATAAATGCCACTACAAACCGATCTAAGTATGGATGGAAGATACGGTTCATAAGGTCCATAAATGTCTGGTGCATTTGTTAACCCAAATGGCATCACTAGAAATTCATAGTGCCCATACCGGTTCTCAATGCGCTTTTGACACATCTACATCCTTTACCTCAACCGATGATACCGATCCGAGGTTAATTTTTGAAAATACACCGGCCCCTTCAACCGATCAAACAGATCACAATTCGGGCAATGGATATTTATTCTTCACGCTTACTTTATTCAACCGCCGATAATCAATACACAATCTCAAAGTTCCATCCTTTTTCTTCACAAACAAAGACCGAGCTCCCATGGTGACACACTAGGCGTATGGACCCCTTATCAAGCAACTTTGCAATCGAAGTTTTCAACTCCTCAATTCAAAGGTGCCATCCTATAAGGAGCAATGGAAATGGGTGCTGCATCTTAGATTACCTCAATAGCAAACTCGACTTCCCTTTCTCGTGGTAAACTGTGCAACTCTTCAAGAAATACATCCGCAAGTCTCTTACTGTGGGTATATCATTCAGTTTGGCTTAGCTTGCCTAGTATCAACCACGTGTGCTAGGTAAGCTTCACAACCTTTTCTCATCATTCTTCTTGCAAATCAGAAATGAGATAACATTGATAGGAAATCTCCTTTCACCCACAATAGTGATCTCATTACCCTCGTAAGTTTTCAGAGAAATTCTCTTCAATTTACAATCAACTATTGCCCGATGACGTGACAACCACCCATTCCCAAAATCACGCCAAACTCGTGGAAGGGCAATTCAATTAGGTCTGCCGAGAATTCATACCGAATCCTCAATGGGCAACCTTTATACACCTTATTCACTATCACATCGTGGCTCAGTGGATTTGTGACCGTAATGTCTTGATCACTCTCTCACCGAACTCCTCTCTATGGGTAGTTTGATGCAAATGTAGGAATGAGTAGATCCCGGATCCACCAATGCATGTACGTATGTTGTAGAGGGAAAACGCACTCGATGACATCCGGCATCTTGCTCCTCTTGAGCTCATGGCATAAGCCCCGGCTGGTATTCTAGTGTCCGCCTCTCGCTGACTCCTGATGCAGCCTCTGATGGACCACCGCCTGTGTTTACTAGATTTCCTACCCCTTTGTGGTGCAGAGCAGTGTCTGCTTGTGTTGAGCAAAGAGTAGTCCTCTTCTGACAATTCTTGATCCGTGTTCTCAGATCCACACCGCAAGCATGCACCTGGCCACTCGCTAACATTCCCTTGTGCCACTTCTCAAGCATCGACAAGCAGAAGATGCAGGGGCTGGTCCCCTAAACACCATCCCTGGAGAGCTGCCCACTGATGGTGTGGACTCGCCTCTCCTAGGTGTGAATCGTGGTCCGCACTTGAGATCGACTCGACTCGTGGTGGTCCCAACTCGAGCAGGAGGACCCTTACTCTTCTTACCGGGAGTAGAATATGCACCGGATCGACCTTAATTCTCTTCGTTGTCTTTCCTTCTATTTTGTTCATTGATTCTAACCCTTTCCACTTTTGATGCAAAGATCCACAAGTTTAGAAAATCTGTGATCTCCAAAGGCCGTGATCATGACTTTGATGTTGTCATTGAGCCCTTCCTCAAACCGCTACACCTTCTCGCTCGTAGGGACTATCTCCTCCCATACCGCTCATTTTAACAAACTCACGCCATACTCACCATCGACAATCGCTCGTTCTCAAATCGATGAATTCTTCTTCGCTTCTTCTAAATACACTTTACTAATATATTTCTTTCAACTCGTGAGGAAGAATTCTGTGTGATCCGCTCGTGTTGCACTCATCGTTACCGTGGTCCCACCACCGATATGCATCATCCTCGGTAGGGACACAAAGACTCACCGTGTTCTCGCCGGTGCGCTTTAGTTGTTTCAAGATTTTGATGGTTCCGTCTAACCAATTTTTCTCAGCCATGGATCATCCTCCTCTTTCCAAAGAAGTCTACACCCCATGTTTTCGCAATTTCTCCAAATGGGACTTCGTGGTGCCGTGGAGGTTGTGGTCAGGTTATGGTGGTGGAATTGCTCTCATCATTTGCCGATAGAATTCGGTCATTTGGCCGGAATAGAGCAACCGAGGTTGAGCAGTGCCTCACCGCCGGTGGAGCAGATTCTCCCCGCCTCAGATTTCACTTGGTGGAGCATGACTTCCACCTCTTCATCAATCGCTTCATAAGCATGATCCATATCCTATTCAAAATAAGAAAACAAACAGATTCGCATCTGTCACCTCAACACTTACTAATGCAATGCAATGGTATGTACTCTATCTAGACCTGTAAATGCCTAAACCGATGCTCGATACCACTAAATGTGACATCCCTTACCCAACTATAGTGTAGCCGAGCAAGTTATGCCACTCAAAGGTGCTCAACACCAATTCATGTTTCAATTTCAATTAATCCTTTTAATTCATTTATTTATAATTTTGATAAATCTAAATTTTTCCACAAATTTTATAGAAAATCCGGCAGAGTGCCGCTTATAAATTGAAAAATAGCTTCTTCCAACTCATAAAAACACTTCCAATAATATCATCACATTATTCTCAATCAACCTCCAATATATTCTCAACAATTTCTCAATTCACTTCAAGATCTCAAAATTCAATTCAATTCAAAACACAATCAACTCAATGAAAATGCTCAATTTATTAATCAACATATTCCATAGATACTTACATCAAAAGCATGATTACATGAATTTATAAAATAAATTATAGAAGGATACAAAATACAAAATATCAAAATATAAAAATATCAAAATGGCCTAATGTCCTACCAAATGCACTGCAATGTGAGGTGACTCAACTCGAAAGTGTATATGAAGGCTCACCTCAGATGAGGCCTACTGACTCCCGCCTATGTCTTCGCACTGCTGCGTGGCAAAAGCGATGCGCTAAGCAATTCTGCTTAGTGGTGACAATAAAAAAAAAATAATAATAAAATAAAATAAAAACGTGTGTACAGAATGTATGTTTACATTTTTGGGTGAACTAAGTCTCAAATATTTATTGCAATATTATTCAATTGAAGTTTGGTAAAATTTATTAATACTGCCCGAGTAACCTATACTAGTTGATCGGATCGATAAACAGTAACCGCATCGGGTACTAAGTACTTGACCATCACACCATCGGTCACATTGTGTCTCCTGTGCAGTAATGTAACTAATAAGCTGTGATAATTTTCGGGGATTAAACCCGAGTATAACAACTCAATATCATAGCCAAAGGCTATTATGTCACAAAATGGCATGGGAAGCCATGAAATACAGAATGACATGAAGCCATATGCAGTACTGCTAACAGAACCCTATTGGCATGCCAACCTATCCAAACCAATCACATTAGGCCTACTAGGGCATTTAACACTTTTTATTTATGTAATTCTTTGAAATTGAATTTTTATGATTACTATTCATTTCATTGGTCAACCAAAATGCTGACTTTTGCATTGGCAATAGGTAAATTAGTTTAAATATCATCAATATACCACATTTTTCATTTTAAACTTGTTGGTATTGGTTGCCAATACCATCTCTAAGCTTAATGTGAATTGGACAGAATTTTCAGTTTTTAAGCTTTGGATTTACTGTTCCATTAGTTACTGTTGCAGTGGGAATTTGGAAAAATGATCAACATGAAAGTTGTTCCTTATTTTGTCTAGTTGAATTTATTTTTTTGAATCACTCCATTTTGAGTTTTGTAGCTCAAGTTATGGTCCAAAAACCACAACTGCCCGGATTGAAAATTTTCAGGGCTGACCATATCTACAGTGCAGTGAATAGTGACTGCAACTCAATTTTTGGATAGGTTCTGGTCATAATTTGGGGTAGGTTTCTTCATGAAAGTTGTTGGTCTATATCTCAGCTTATTGCTGGTAAAATTTCAGGTCAATTGGACCTTTCTACATTGAGTTATGGCCAAATGAACAATCACTATTCATTTGGTCATTCTGCAGAAACAGCCTGCAGGTCACCCGGATTTGAGCAAGTTTTTGGTCCACTTGGTTTGGTTTTATGGGCATGGTTTCTTCACCAAAGTTGTGCCATTATGTGTCTAGTTTCATGTCCAATTGTCCAAACACCAATTGAACCTCTACAATTTAAGTTATGGCTGTCCAAACAGGCTGGACTCACATCCAAACCTGCAGGTCACATAAGGCAGCCACTCCAACCTCAAATCCCACAACCCAATTCACTTCATTTTTTATTCAAACTAAACCAAATGGTCACTAATTGACCATTAAAGCCTAATTCCATCATCACATGATCAAAGTCTCATTCCTCAACCCAAACCCTAACTCAACATTTCAAAACCATGCATTATCATTGCATTTATCAATTCCCTTATGAGATACTCATTAAGGGCAGCCATACTAGCATGTTAACTCCCCAAAAATCATCACCATATTACCCTAACCATGGCTGCCAAATTTAGGGTTAGCATACCAATGGTGTTTCATCAAATTTCTTTGTCATTTACACATATTTATAGTTCTTAAACATGAAATTAAAGTGAAATTCAAGGTTTAGGCACTAACCTCTTTAGCTCAAATCCAAGCCAACCAAAACTTTAATTTTTCTTCAAAATTTTGCTGCCCAAAGCTTCTCAAGGTGTGGGGTGAATTTTTTGTGAAGACAACTAGGGCTTTTATGGTGTGGAAGCTAGGGAAAATCAAGCTTGAAAAAGCTTGTCCATGGAGGTTAGGGAAGAATGGTTTACGGCAAGGAAATGAAGAAGAAAGGGAATTTGGTTTTTCTCTCATTTTTCAGCCCATTTGTCTCTTTTAAATATAGTTATGCCATGTGTCAACATTGGGTTGGGTGAAGGCACACTAATGACATCATGTGATGTCATAAATTCCCATTTAATTCATTTTTTTTCTTTTCTACTCATTTTCAATTCAATTTTTAGTAATATTTATTCACATTTTATGTCATAATAATTATTTACTTAATCGATAAGTCGCCAAAAATCACCTCTCAAGGCGAAATGACCAAAATGCCCTCCGCTTGGCTTAACGCCAAAATTGTCTGACTGATTGAAAAATTTTTCTAAGTATTTTCTTGGCATTCTAATGCCATAAGAACCTCAATAACCCTTCTCTGGAGTCCCAAAATTTATAATTTTTCCCCGGTCTAGGGCTCTTGTTGGTAGAACCGCAACTTCACTAGGTTACCCGCCGCTAGGCACCGCCATTTAACTTGGTTGTATTTTATTTTTAAAATTTTTCCTAAATTTTTATTATTAATATTTGAGTTAATTTTGGTTCCTCACTTTAGTTTAAATATTTTTATGACGTTTCTAGCTGTCCGACCGATAATCGTCACCTAACAGAGAATGTACGGAGTTGCTACAGGGAGGGTGTTACAGATTTCAATGTTCAATTGCATATTAAAACTCTTTTAATATGTATTTGGATCTATGTTTGCTATTTAAGATTTTAGAATTAATAGATTAATTCATTAGAACCCTTGATTAAATCAAGAACATGTGCACTAATATTTTGATGCATCAGAAGTTGTGTTTGGTACCTTTGTGAAGCACCTAGGACCCCAGATGTTGTCTCTCTAGCTTGTCCACACCAAGATCACCAATGGGAGCCCTTGAATAGCTTCTAAAGCCTTGCCAACCAATTAAAAAAATAGGATTTGCCTTTAGAGAGGTTGTAGATGTATACAGATACTAGAAACTATTTTTAGCAACTTTAATTTAAGAGAATATTGGCAATTCTCTATGAATTGATGAGAGATGAATAAGAAGAAAGGAAGAGAGGCTCAAAGGTGGCAACACATATGAGAGAATAGCATATTGTTCTTTTACTCTTTCATAAAAACAAATTATATAATTAGGTCATCACTTAAAACTCTTGTCACATGTCATCTTCTGATTTGCTCAGAATTTTAATTGACCTAATCACATTAAGCCAAGTGTTAAAGCTAGATTTAATCTTGACTTTGATCATCTTACATGATTGGAAGACAAATGGCAAGCTTATATGATGTCATGTGTCACCATCTCATAGTGCCACACGCCACCCCGTGAAATGACCAAATTACCTTGTGTTGTAATTTTGAGTTCTCAACTCAAAATAATTATTTCTCCTCTTCTAATCAATTTATATCAAATATAAATTTATTAATTAATCTATATTAATTTTTATGTAATAATTAAATTCATATTTATATACTTTAAATATATATTTAACTTATACTATACATCCAATATCCTAGATTTGGTTTCAAGTCCTGCTATGAACTTTGTAATCTAATTGCAAACTAAACCTAATTAATTAATTAATTAAACTCTTTAACTAATTAATTAAATCACATTTAACTTGGTGATTAATTGTGTATGTGTGTGACTCACTAGGCTCATCACTAATTGGCAATGATATATGATATTAACTCTTAATATCATCAGAACTCTTTCTTACCATTAATGATTTCTAAGTCATTTTAGGCATCTCATAGACCATGGTTAACACTCTAGCATAGCATGCCATGGCCACCCAATCAAGAATAAGGAATACCTTTAAATGAACCTTTAATCATATGTTACCATGCACTAGAATCTCTCTGCTATAAAATCCCAATTCGAAATGGAGTCATGGTTTATGTCAAACTCTATTTGCTATGAATATTATATTCTCTTTAATTCCAGCTTGATTAAAAGATTTTCTCATCGTAAACTCTTTTCTCGATTAAACTGTCTGTCCGGTCAGAACTTGAAATATCAAGAATAATTAAATGAACATAGGATTTTATCCTTATTTACTTAGAGCAACAGATTCCATCTGATCAACACTTACCTCCATATATAACTAGTAGGAGCCAACACATGCCCATATACCCATACACAGACAAGTATGAAAGCAGATTAAACTCAAACCACCTATATATAATATAATCAGTTATCTCAGTGTAAAAATTATATGCATCGATATAATTTATGACAATATATTGACAAGAGTAAACTCCATATGCTTGTCATAAATGTAACTTGTTCTACCTACTTATCATGTATAAGTACCTATAATGTTTGTTATAGGGAATTAGAATCACCATTCCATCTTATTTATATATCATATAAATAACTTAGGAATAAATATGATTACAATCTTTCTGATAAGTCATGTCCTTATTGTGAAGTATCCTCGATTAGAACCATTTTATGATTCTTTGTGCTAGAAATATCACACCATATTCTTAACAACTTAAGAATAGAATTTCTAACAAAATCAATGGACCTTTTCTATTACACATAAATATATTATGTAAACGGAAAAGTGAAAATGCCTTTTTTATTAATAAAACATGTATAAAATACATACTAAATGATATGCTCTAGACATACTACTAATAAATTTAGTTTTCAAAAAGCTTTCTCCCACATAGCTTATAAATAGAGAAACAAACTTTTATAGTAGCTTATAAATAGAGAAACAAACTTTTATAGTAGCTTATAAATAGATTCTTGTTATTGGGCTTATTAAGAGAAAATAAGAGGAGTTGGGCTTCAGCGCACTAAATTGGGCCATATGTTCAATTCAAGTGTAAATAGTTGATTTGCCCTCTATTGCATAAGTTAAAGTTTTGGTGCCAATGAAATTTTTACCTTCTTTTAAATTATTATTTTTAAAATTAATTTAAAAACATACCCGCAAACTTAGTTCTCCATACTTTTAGCAACAAGTTTTTTCATCGTTGAGATTTGACTAATTTGCAAAGTCGATTTTTCTCTATCTCGCAAAACTTATTTTTCTCTCATCGCAAAATTGATTTTGCTCTTATTTTTCTCTGCTTGCAAAATTGATTTTGCTCTTATTTTTCTCTAGCCCAATGTCTCTTTTTCAGGCTATATATATGTTGTACATTTTGCTTAGTGTTACACTCGTGAAAAGCTTACAATTAAAACTTTTAATAGTTTTCATTATTCTTTGCTATTTTGTTTCTTGTGTCACAAATCTCTAGGTGAGCCTGCTATATCCTAGGAGGAATCTTGCATTTTCTATTTTCTATCAGGCCAAATATTCCTTAAGGACAATGTTGTTCAACATATCTCAAGATGTTTACCATTTTTCTAATTTTAAACCGCCATTTCTTACAATCTTAAGGCGAAATATTATGGACCCTTTGCTACTGTGAACAATGTTGCTATTCGCAAATAATGTTGCTCTTGCTGCAAATAATGTTATACTACTATGACCAATGTTGTTACTGTGCAAACAATGTTATCGCTAGTGTTGTTACAATAAATGCCGCTACTTCTTTGTCCCTATGCTCCCCAGCTTCTTTTGGCCAAACCTTTCCTGCATGTAGATGCCATATTTTATTTTGAGCTAATAAAAAATTTTCAAAATTTAAAAGTAAAAATTATATATATATATATATATATATATATATATATATATATATATATATATATATATATATATAATGTAATTTTATTAATTGAGCTTATTTTCACTCCTTACTTTAATTCCAATTTAATTTTTAATTTTATTTCATTTTTTTGACTTTAGTTTTGATTTTAATTTTAATTTTCTATCTTACTTAATCTCGATTATTTTATTTTATTATTGATTTTTATTCCACTTTAATTTTAAGTCTAATTTTAATTTAATTTTAGTTTTTTTAAATGAATGAAAATTTTTAATCTTGACCATCAATTTTATGAAGAATTAATTTCATCCATTAGATTTAGAATTTTATTGTAGAAAAATTAAAGAAAAAGAGCAAATTTGTTTCAATTAATCTCTACTTGATTCTCACTTTAACTTTATTTCTTAGCCATTATATTTGAAGAATAAAACAAATTTGGTACCAATCAATCCTAACCTTTATTTTTCTTAGATTTATTTTCTCACTCCTTGGATTAAAATTAGTTAAAGTGATTTTGTACAATTTAATCCAAGTAATTCATTTCTTTTTGTAAGAACAAATTTAGACTCTAGGATCAAAAAGTAGTAAAATAAATTTTTCCTAGTTAATCCTAGCCTCCAAATATTTTGGGAATTAATTTGGACCACTAGATTAGGAGTTTGTTAAAGTAATAAAAAAATGGTCCAAATCAATCTTGGACCTCTTAATTTTTTAGGATTTAGTTTCCACCATTGGATGAAAATTAGTTAAAGTAAAAAGAAATCAAATTTAGTGCTTTGAGATCCCAAATTCATTGATTTAATTTTGCAAGGAGGAATTTTTAACTTGATCAAAATAAATAAGACAAAAAGTCCTTAGTTTGATATAAACCTTTAATCTTTTTCTCTTTAATTTTGGACCCTTAAATTGAAAGTAGAAAAATAAATTTAAATTAATTAAATCTTAACCTTTCCTTTTTTTTTTTAAATCTGGACCCGCTCTTTTTAGGCTTTAACTCACTATATATACTATTCTGCTATTCATTGAGAGGGAACTTCTTTTTTCTTTTAAGCAGAAGAAAAAATCAACTACTTAAGTTTTTTCAAAACATTTTAAGGAAACGACTTTTTTCCATGCTATTTCACCATATGCTTGCCTCCCTTTCCTAATCTCTTCATGCCTAAGCTTCCGATACAATGTCGTTCTTTGTTTGTCTCTTCTTTTGAACCCACGATTACCAACTTCCTTCTGTTCTTCCTAAAATCATCATACTAATTCGACATTCTTCTTTGCTTGTTACTCATTCAACTCAGAATTC